>NC_051156.1:32892550-33129849 GCF_013339745.2 Dermacentor silvarum
ATGTGGCCAGGGCTGCATGCCAGTGTCAAGCGCCCAAACGTCCATCTAATGCTCCAGCTGGTCTCCTGCAGCCGATCCCACCTCCAAGCACGCCTTTCCAACAAGTGGGCATTGACTTCGTGGGACCTTTTCCGAAATCAGCCAAAGGAAATCGGTGGATAATTGTTTGCGTCGACTACCTCACACGCTACTGCGAGACGGCGGCCGTGCCCTCAGCAAGTGCCACTGACGTTGCAACGTTCCTGCTGCAGTATGTCATCCTGCGACATGGTCCGCCTCGCGTAATCATCAGCGACTGTGGGCGACAATTCACAGCAGATGTCGTGGAGGAGCTGCTCCGTTTGTGTGAATGCCACTTGCGTCACTCGACACCATACCATCCACAAACGAATGGCCTTACGGAGCGCACCAACCGAACAATTATAAACATGCTCTCTATGTATGTTTCATCCGACCACAAGAACTGGGATGACGTACTGCCTTTTATCACGTACGCGTTCAACACCGCCAAGCACGAGACTACCGGCTATAGCCCTTTCTTCCTGCTGTACGCACGGCCATCCCGGTACACGATCGACACTATTTTCCCTTTCTGTACTCACGAAAATCTCACTGACGCCGAGACCCTCTGCCTTGCCGAAGAGGCGCGCCGGATTGCTCGTTTACGCACTTTGGCATCGCAGGACAGATCAAAAGCACGCTACGACATTCGCCACCGTCCAGTGACCTATCGCCCTGGTGATTTAGTGTGGCTGTGGACTCCTGTACGGAAACGCGGGTTATGCCAAAAGCTTTTGGCCACCTACGATGGCCCATTTGTTATTCTTAACAGACTCACAGAAGTCACTTATACCATAGCTCGCCTCACAGCGAGTGGTAGAAGAGCTGCCAAGACCCAAGTGGTCCATGTCGCCCGCTTGAAATTGTTCACGTCAAGGCAACTGGATTGACTCGCCCGGCGGGCTTCGTCTGCGACGAGAGGAATGTTGCACGCACGCGTGAGTGAGAAGAACGATGACCGGTGAACGTGCTTGCGGTCCCGGGTTGAAAGAGAAGAGGACGACGTTGAGTTGATCAACCAGCTGACCGCTCTTGCGCTCACCTTCGCGACCTACAATAAACGGCCCCCTTCATCCGTAAGGGTGATAAACGGTCTCCTTCGCGCGTAACAATATGTGACAGGTCCGCTCTATTTGCGTCGCAGTTCTTCCATTTAGGTGAGAAGCATCCCGGATATATTAGTGAATACTTGTAAGGGTTGGCAATTGAGCCAGTCTGCAACTGTCTCCAGGTCACCTGTTGCAGTTTATTCAGTGATTTATGCGGAGGGGGGTATTTTTGTCTACCTTCGCGGTAGTGCATAGTAATTTCATGGAATGTCACCATGCGATCCCTCGCTGAACCCAGGTTGAGGCCTTCCACTGCCCGGCTGACGAAACCTCGGGCATAATGGTGCGAGGAATGTGCTGGGACCCAGATGATTTGAATGTGGCGATCAGGTGGTGGATATTTGTTTAGAATTTGCATGGCCGGTTTGCGGATGTTGCCACTGGCAAAGTTTCTAACTGCGGTTTTGGAATCGCTAAAAATGATTTCCGCGGTGGTGCCATTTATAGCCAGAGCTATAGCTGCCTCTTCTGCTTCCTCTGCATGCATGCAACAAATTGTTGCTGCGGAGTGGGCCTGGCCTTGATTGTTGACTATGCCTATAGAGAAGGCATCTCGACTTGGGTATTACGCAACGTCAACGTGGACTATATCCTGCAGACCCGAGTAGTGTTTATGTAGAGCTTTAGCTCTTGCTCTCCTTCTGTCCTTGTGATGTTCAGGATGCATGTTTTTTGGTATTGGGTCTATCATTAAATTTCTGTGGCATATTAGGGGAAGTGTACATATTGAGGTGTGTGTGGATCCGTATCGGATCCCCAGGTCCTCCAGTATGTGTCTTCCTATTTGAGTTTTATACAGCCTCTCCAGTTGGGCTACCCCGCACGGGCGTCTGCGCAAGCAGGCGTTTGGTGAGTTGCGCCACCACGTACCCGAACACATGGGGGTTGGACCCTCCCGCGTGTAGCCGTGCGCGGCTTAGCCGTGTCTGGGGAAAGGGGGATCCTGGGGGTTGAGCCGATGCCGGGTGTTTTGGACCTTTAAGGCCCCCCGGCGGAGGCAACACACCTCTTCGGCCTCTGCTTCACATAGACAGCACCCCTCGGCTGTCCCACCCAGGGGAAATCGGCAGTTGCTTTTCCTGTCCTCCTCTTAAATCTTCGTCTTTTTCTCTCACTTTCAATCTATTCTGTCTTCTTTTCACTTCCTTTACTTCCGTTTTCCCAGGCAGCTAGGTTAACCTTGTGTGGGTAGCCAACCTTGGATATTCCATATTTGGTTATAGTAGTGGCGTACAGCTGGCGTTTGCAGGACCAATCTTTTCCAGGTATTGCAGCGTCCCTTAGTTGGGCTCCATGGTGGGTGGCTGGCGCTGCTGCCGAACGTTCACCTATACTTATGGTGAAAGACGGAAGACGACCAGGACAGGCAGCACTGGCAGACCCGTTTATTCCACCGGCACGGCCGAGGCTCAAACACGAAGAAGAAGAGAAACAGGGATGATGATGGCTATATACAAATGAGAACGATGAAGTACGTGAAATGTGCTTACACTAATTTCCCCTCCCCCCCCTCGTGGAAGCGGCCAACCTGGCCGCAATCTAAAGATCAGCTGAACGGGGAATAAAGTGCTTCATGCGGGAGACGTGAACAATTTCTGCACTACGACGACGGCGGTCCTCGACGGAGTGAAGCGGAGTGACTAGATAGTTCACTGCGGAAGTTTGTTGTAGGACTGTGTAGGGCCCAATGTACCGGTGAAGGAATTTCTCGCAAAGTCCAGGGGTTCGAACCGGCGTCCATAGGAGGACTTGGTCTCCAGGATGGAAGGCGATGTCGCGGCGTTTACTGTCGCAGCGACGTTTTCTTTCTTCTTGGGTAGCGGCGGTGTTGCGACGAGCAATTTCACGGCAATGCGCGAGTCGAGCTGCAAACTCTTCTGGGAGGGAGGTGTTAGGCGAAGCAGGAGAGAAAAAGAATTCGGAGTCGAAGACGGAGGAGGCAGATCGTCCATACACCAGGAAGAAAGGGCTGTAACCGGTAGTTCGTTGTGTCGCAGTATTATAAGCGAATGTAACACAGGGAAGGATGTTGTCCCAGTTTGTGTGGTCAGGACGTAAGTACATAGAAATCATGTCAGAGAGCGTTCGGTGGAAGCGTTCAGTAAGGCCGTTGGTTTGCGGGTGATATGTAGAAGTGGTTTTATGCTTCGTATTAGTCTGCCGCAAGACTTCTTCGAGGACGTGGGACATGAAGGCTTTGCCATGATCGGACAAAACAACGCGAGGAGCACCATGGCGCAAGACTATGGATTGCAGGAAAAAGTCAGCAACCTCAGAAGCAGCACCAGATCGAAGAGGCGCAGTCTCGGCGTATCTTGTTACGTGGTCTACCGCTGTGACGATCCAGCGGTGACCGGAGGGCGTCAACGGCAAGGGACCGTATAAGTCAATTCCAACGCACTCGAAAGGTTCGGTCGGACATGGCAGAGGCTGAAGAAACCGGCAGGCGGGGATGTGGAGCGTTTGCGGTGCTGACACAACGCACATGAGGCAACGTATTTGGCTACCGTTGTGGACAATCCAGGCCAGAAGCAGCGGGTCTTGATGCGGTCGTAGGTCTTGAGGAAGCCTAAGTGGCCGGCGGCAACGTCATCATGAAATGCTTCTAAAACTCGAAGACGAAGGCAGCGAGGTATGACTGGGACCCACTTGTTACCCGTAGGATGATAAATATAACCATGAAGCACCCCATCTTGAAGGCGAAATTGCTGAAGCTGGCGTCGCAAGCGGCTGTTGGGTGGTTTAGTTAGGCCGTGAAGGCGATCAATGAGAGTTCGACAGTAGGAGTCTGCGTGCTGAAGGGAAGCTAAATCGGAGCGTGAAGAAAGCTGAGCTTGATCCAGTGACATTAGCGTGAGCTGGTGGGCGGCAGGCGTAGCGTCAGAATGACGTGGTAGAGACGGGGAGTGCGCACGATCGATAGAAGGCGAAAGCGGGCATCGAGACAGTGCGTCTGCATCATGATGACATTTGCCAGACCGGTACGTTATCGTGAAATCATATTCTTGTAAGCGCAATATCCAGCGTCCCAGGCGTCCTGACATGTTCTTCATAGATGACAGCCAACACAGAGCATGATGGTCGGTTACGATGGTGAAGTGGCGACCATAGAGATACGGGCGAAACTTCTGAATGGACCAAACAATAGCCAGGCATTCCTGCTCTGTGATCGTGTAGTTCCGTTCAGATGGCGAGAGGGTCCGGCTAGCATACGCCACAACCTGCTCTTTAGACGCGGGACCCCGTTGCAGGAGCACTGCTCCGATGCCTTGCGCACTTGCGTCAGTGTGGAGTATAGTGGGTGCCCTCTCATCAAAATGGCGAAGCACCGGCCCGGAAGTGAGATGTTTCTTAAGAGCTTGAAATGCCGACTCACAGTCTTCGGACCATGTGAAAGAGGCGCCGGTGACCAGTAGCTTATGTAGAGGAGCTGCTATTGTAGCAAAATTGCGTATAAAACTGCGAAAGTAAGACGCCAGGCCGAGAAAGCTGCGCAATGTTTTTTGATTTGATGGGCAAGGGAATTGAAGCACAGCAGCAATCTTCTCAGGGTCAGGTTGGACGCCGTCTTTTGAAACGACGTGACCCAGCACTTTGATGCTTCTGCTGGCGAATGTGCACTTTTTAGTATTAATCTGGAGACCAGCATCTGAAAGGCATTGGAGGACTTCGTCTAATCTCTGTAGGTGTTGGCTGAAGCTGGAAGAAAAAACAACGATGTCATCCAGATAACAGAGGCAGGTCTTCCACTTAAGGCCACGAAGAACAGTGTCGATCATACGCTCAAACGTGGCTGGAGCGTTGCACAGGCCAAATGGCATTACATTAAATTCATAAAGTCCGTCCGGCGTGGCGAAAGCGGTTTTCTCTTTGTCAGCCTCGTTCATGGGAATTTGCCAATATCCCGATCGCAGATCAAGGCTGGAAAAATATTCCGCTCCTTGTAGTGTATCTAAGGCGTCGTCAATTCGAGGCATGGGATACACATCCTTGCGTGTAATCTTATTGAGCGCTCGATAATCAACGCAAAAGCGAACGGAACCATCTTTTTTCTTCACCAGAACGACAGGAGACGCCCAGGAACTGGATGAAGGTCGTATAATATTTCGTGCTAGCATGTCATCAACTTGTTCTTCAATGATCTTCCGTTCCGACTGCGAAACACGATATGGGCGACGGCGTATAATTGCAGAACCGTCGGTTTCGATACGGTGTGCAGCTACGGAAGTCTGGCCCAATGCGGTGGCACAGCTATCAAAGCAGGATTTGTGCTTAGCCAAAAGGGCGAGTAACGCATGCGACTGGGCAGCGGTTAGGTCAGAACCAATTAGGGCTCGGAGAGAAGAAGAATCCAAACCTGAGGTTGGTACTGGTGACGAAGAAGGGGAAAGCGCTGCGACAGAGATCAGTGGCGGGTCAGTGAAGGTTGCCACGGTCATTCCTTTGGGCAACAATACAGGATCTGGGGTTGTGTTGCAGGCGTACAGGAGAGCTCGGCCACATGAAAACCGGACGAGACAAGGGGCGACTAGAATTCCTCGTGACGTGCAGCGTGAAGAGGGGGTAACCAGTGCGTCTCCATCAGTTAGCTGGCCGGATGTGACAGCTACAATGTGCTCGTGACCAGGGTGCAGGACGTAATCTGCAGCGACAGCCAAGTTCAAGATGGAGGGTGACGACTCCAAAATAGGTGCATCCGTGGTATCTGTGATGTGGACGACTTTCTCCCTACATGATATGACAGCGGAGGCAGAATGCAGAAAGTCCCAACCGAGAATAAGTTCATGGATGCACGCGGGTAGCACAATCATCTCAATGTGGTGACGAATGCCGTCGATCAAAACACGAGCCGTACATTGTCCGTCGGGGTGAATGGGTACGGTATTAGCGCCGCGTAAAACGGGTCCAAGATAAGGCGTTCTGACTTTACGGAGCCGTGAGCACAAATCACTACGCAGAACGGAAACAGCGGCACCAGTATCGACGAGAGCTTGCACAGGAACACCTTCGAGAGTTACAGATAGCATATTGGCCGGGCGACAAGGAGGTCTTTCCGAAGTTCGACAGGACGCAGTTTGCCCTCCAAAAACTGCAATCCTTAGTATTCCGAGAGTTGGTCAGCAAGGCGGGAGATGGGGCGAAGCGGTGATGCAGAGCGGCGGTAGGGAGAAGGAGAACGTCGTCTAGCCGAACGGGAGCCCTGAGGCAGACGTGGAGACGCTGGAGGAGATGGAGAACGACGCTGCGTAAAAGCGGACGGGCCTGGGTAGTAAGCGTCGTGTCGGCGGTTCTCGTCTCGCTCGAAATCGGCATAGCCTCGGCTTACATCCAGCTGGCGGCGACGGCAGTAACGCGATATGTGGCCCCGTATACCGCAGTAAAAGCAGACCGGACGAGGTGGACGCCACGGAGTATACGAAGGTGCAGCAGGTGCTCGGGCGCCCATAGAGGCCAAATGGCCGCAGGTGAGGTCAGGAGGCCCAGAAGGGACAGTAGCAGGTGGCATTGCAGCGACTTCCGCGTATGTGGGCATCGGGAACGCTGCTGGGGCAACAGACGTTGTCGGTGTCGTCATGGCTGCCAACTCCTCCTTCACAAGGTTGCGGAAGTCGAACGTTGGCGATGGGGCGGCAACAACAGTGGATCGCCGCTGTTGCTGCTCCTGAAGTTCTTCGCGAATAATAGAGCGGATAAGAGCACGTAAATCAGAATGAGGTGGCATTGGAAGGTCGCTGTCACGGTGAAGACGGAGGGCCTGAAGCTCGTCCAAGCGCTGGCACGTCGATGTAATATCTTGAACCGAAGTAGGATTTTGGACAGCTAAGGCGTTGAATGCGATGGAACCAATGCCTTTAAGAATATGGCGAATGCGTTCGGCTTCCGTCATTCCAACGTTGGCGCGGCGGCATAGAGCCAGGACATCTTCGATGTACGATGTATATGACTCTTGCGGAAGTTGAACACGCGCAGCGAGCTTCTGTTTGGCGACTTCTGAACGGCCAGATGAAGACGCGAAAATTTGCCGCAAGCTGGTAGTAAACGCTGACCAGTCGGTGAAGTCAGTTTCGTGGTTAAAATACCCCGTCTTCGCAACGTGGGTCAGATAGAACGCGACGGTAGTCAACTTCTGTCTATCGGTCCACCCATTGGCCGAACTCACGCGGTTTTAGTTGTCGAGCCAGTCGTCGACGTCTTCCCCGCGGAGACCCGCAAAGACTGGTGGATCACGATGAGGGGTGGTAATGGTGCACGATGTCAGTGCAGCCGATGTCGTAGGAGCAGGAGCGTCAGGGGTAGCGATAGTGCCGGCGGCCGACGCAGGGGTGGTCATAGCTGTGGGGGTGGCCGGGCGCAGGCGGTGACCGGAACGTAGCTCCAGGTAGGGCAGGAACGCAGGAGGACGTCGGGATCTTGACGCGCCTCCACCACTTTGAAAGACGGAAGACGACCAGGACAGGCAGCACTGGCAGACCCGTTTATTCCACCGGCACGGCCGAGGCTCAAACACGAAGAAGAAGAGAAACAGGGATGATGATGGCTATATACAAATGAGAACGATGAAGTACGTGAAATGTGCTTACAATGGCAAGTTCTTTCCCCCCCCCCTCACTGATCGCCGTCTGAAACGAGGGCGCACCGAAGATGTTTTCCAGTTTTTTGGACGTCAAACAGAACTTTCCCCGATTTCATGTGATCCACTCAGAACGAACTAGCAAATCAGTACGAACAATCTCACCTTTCCTTGTGTCAAAGACTCTGACTGATATTTTTGGACCAGGCTATAAAGCATCCAGGATGGCAAGCGGGGATCTCCTCTTGGAGCTCCGTGATATGAAACAATACGAGAAACTACCCAACCTAGTGGCATTTGGAGAAGCTCAAGTAACAGTAACCCCGCACCCTACCATGAATACCACCCGTGGCGTTGTATCAGATGATGATCTGTTGCAGCTGAGTGAAGCTGAACTCCTGGAGGGCTTCAGTGAGCAGAACGTAATCAATGTTAAACGGATCAAGATGAGGCGCGACGGCAAGTAAATCCAGACCAAGCATCTGATACTTCCTTTTAACTCGAGTGTGCTGCCCGAAACCATCGAGGCCGGATACATCAAGCTTCGTGTTAGGCCATACGTGCCAAATCCTCTAGGATGTTTCAAATGCCAGCGGTTCGGCCATAGTTCACAGAATTGTCGAGGCCGCCAAACTTGTGCGAAATGCAGGGCTTCTGAACACTCCTCCGAGTCTTGTGAAAGCTCTCTACATTGTGTTAACTGTGATGGGGAGCACGCCGCCTACTAGCGGTCGTGCCCAACCTGGAAAAAAGAAAAGGAAATAGTAACTATTAAAGTAAAGGAAAACATAACTTTCAAGGAGGCACGCAGGCGGGTATTGCACCTGCCAAAAACCAGCTTTACCGAAGTGGCGCGTCAGGGGGCAGCGCCACAACGGCTTCCGGCGGCTGTCTGGCACACGCGTAGTGGGCCGGCGGTGACGCCGTCCGCCCCCTCGGCGGCTGCAGCTAGCGCTGCTCCGCCATCTCAGAACAAGGGGCCATCGACCTCCGGGCTGGTGGCCTCCAAGGTCTCGTCCCTCGAGACGAGGCCTTCACGTCAAACTAACCGCTCGCAAGAGCGCGTGTCCAGCGCCTCGCAAGAGGACATGGACACAACACCAAGCGTGAAGGTGCAGCCAGCGCCTAAGGAGCGGCGCGATTCCATCGACCGCTCCAAAAAAGAAAAATCTCGTGTCACGGCTCCTGGAAAGGGCCCGTGAGTTAACTTTGTATTCTTGAACGCACAGCACAAAAACGCATTCAAAATGGACACACAAATTTTACAGTGGAATGTGAGAGGACTTCTCCACAACCTCGACGATATTAGGGAACTCCTTAAAAAATATAACCCAAAAGTGCTGTGTGTTCAGGAAACACACCTAAAACCCACACAAACAAACTTCCTCAGACGATATGCTATCTTCCGTAAAGACCGTGACGTTGCGGTTGCCTCCGCTGGAGGTGCAGCAATAATTGTGGATTAATCTGTTGCTTGCCAGAATCTCTCTCTTCAGACACCACTTGAGGCGGTGTCCGTGCGAGCGATACTCTTCAACAAGTTGGTAACCATCTGTTCTATTTACATACCGCCAGACTACAAACTCAGCAAAACGGAATTTTATACGCTAACTGACCAGCTCCCGGAACCATACATTATTGCCGGTGATTTTAATGCTCACAGCACTTTGTGGGAAGACTCCCGGTGTGACGCCAGGGGTCGGCTTATAGAGAACTTTCTAATAACCTCTGGTGCATGTCTGTTTAACAAAAAAGAGCCCATATGTTACAACATCTACCGTAATTCATTTTCTTCCATAGATTTAGCGATTGGCTCTGCTACCCTTCTTCCCTATATGGAATGGAATGTCGTTAAAATCCATTCGGGAGCGACCACTTTCCTGTGACACTGACTCTGATAGAGGAGCATGACAGTCCTCCCCACGCCCCCCGTTGGAAAATAAAATCAGCTGACTGGAAAGGTTTTAAAGAGTCAACCTACTTATCACCAGATTTCATCAACGATTTTAGTATTGACGACGCAGTAGCATATTTTACTGGTTTTATACTCAACGCAGCTGAAAAATTCATTCCACAAACAAAAGGCCTCTCAAGTTAAAGACGGGTTCCCTGGTGGAATGAGGAGTGCAGACTGGCACGAAAGAAACAGAACAAAGCGTGGGGCGCATTGCGTCGCGCCCCGACTGCGGAAAATCTTATCGAATTTAAATTGGTAAAATCACAGGGAAGGCTCACGCGGCGACAGGCAAGGAGGACTAGCTGGGAGAGGTTTCTCTCTAGTATAACATCCTATATCCAAGAGAGTAAAATATGGAATGGCCTAAGAAAGCTAAAGGGGCCGCAAATCCACCCATTACCTTTAGTTGACGACCATGGGAATACCTTGAAAGACCAGGTCAACGCTCTAGGCGAACACTTCGAACGTGTATCAAGCTCCATACATTACTCAAAATCATTCCTTAAATATAAACAAATAGCAGAACTTAAGTCACTGGATCGCAAATGCAGACCGAATGAACAATACAACCGTCCATTTAATATAGCCGAGCTGAGAGCTGCCTTGAGCGTATGCAGCAGCTCCGCACCGGGACCTGACAGAATCATGTATGACATGATTAAAAACTTACACACTGATACACAGATGACACTTCTGGGACTTTTCAACTCTATCTGGGCTGCCGGATACCTTCCTTCCTCATGGAAGGAAGCTATTGTTATTCCAGTTTTGAAGCTGGGCAAAGACCCTTCCTCGGCGGCAAGTTACCGCCCGATAGCTCTCACAAGTTGCCTGTGTAAACTTTTTGAAAAAATGATTAATCGCCGACTTAAACATTTCCTTGAACTGAACAATATGCTTGATCCCTATCAGTGTGGCTTTAGAGAAAGGCGGTCCACAACTGACCATCTTGTGCGCATTGAAGGACATATACTTGACGCATTTGTACATAAACAGTTTTTCTTGTCGATATTTCTCGATATGGAAAAGGCGTGCGACACAACTTGGCGTTACGGAATTTTGCGAGACTTGTCGGGAATGGGCTTCCGTGGAAATATGCTAAACGTAATAGAAAGCTATTTGTCTAACGGTACCTTCCGTGTGAAAATCGGCAACGTATTGTCGCGTCTATTTATACAGGAAACTGGTGTACCCCAAGGAGGTGTGCTCAGCTGCACACTGTTTATCGTGAAGATGAACACGCTTCGTGCTTCATTACCACCAGCAATTTTTTATTCCGTCTACGTAGACGACATACAAATAGGTTACAAATCCTGCAACCTTACAGTGTGTGAGAGACAGGTACAACAGGGCTTGAACAAAGTGTCCAAATGGGCAGACGAAAACGGATTCAAAGTGAACCCCCACAAAGTTCTTGTGTTCTTTTCACCAGGAAGAATGGGCTTGTTCCAGATCCCACTATCGAAATGTATGGACAACAAATACCTGTCAACAAAGAGCACAAGTTCCTAGGCATCATACTTAATTCTAAATTTACTTTCATTCCGCATATAAAATATCTCAAGGTGAAATGTCTAAAAACAATGAACTTACTGAAAATTTTATCTCACACATCCTGGGGTAGCGACAGGAAGTGTTTACTGAACCTTTACAAAAGTCTCATTTCATCTGGATTGGATTATGGTAGCGCGGTATATCACTCTGCCGCCCCTAGTGCGCTGAAGATGCTGGATCCCGTCCACCATCTAGGTATCCGCCTGGCCACTGGAGCTTTCAGAACAAGCCCCATTGAAAGTCTATACGTCGAATCAAATGAGTGGTCACTCCACCTGCAGAGAACATTCACCAGCCTCACATATTTCCCTAAAGTTCACTCTAATCAGCAGCATGCGTGTTTTAATACCGTTAACGATATGACGTGTGCTACACTTTTTCGTAATCGTCCCTCTGTAAGACAGCCTTTCTCACTGCGTGTCAGGGAGCTTAGCGAAGAAATGGACATCCCACTCCTCGAACATCGCTTAATGCCTTCAGCCAAGCTGTTACCACCTTGGGAGTGGCAGGTAGTAGAATGTGATATATCCTTTGCAGAAGTTACAAAGCACGCTTCAGAGGTCGAAATCAGAATGCATTTCCTAGAATTACAGTCCAAGTACTCGTGCACATAATTTTACACGGACGCTTCTAAATCATATGCCGGAGTATCTTATGCAGCCGTCGGTCCGTCCTTCTCGGAATCTGGCGTACTCCACCCAGAAACAAGTATCTTTACGGCTGAGGCCTACGCAATATTGTCAGCCGTAAAGCATATAAAGAAATCAAAACATTAAAAAACTATTATATTTACAGGCTCCCAAAGCGTCGTAAAAGCCTTGAAGTCACCCTGTAAACAGAAAAACCCTGTCCTCATTGAGCTCTATTCTGTTCTTTGTAGAGCATACGCAACTAACCAGCATGTGATTATATGCTGGGTGCCTGGGCATAGAGGCATCGAGGGCAATGTTCTTGCCGACCAAATGGCCACATCAGTCACATCACCCGCTAATAACCCTACAGCTGCTGTTCCTGCAACAGATTTGAAACCTTTCTAGCGAAAGAAACTGCGAAGTCACTGACAACGCTTGTGGGACGCAGAAACAAATAATAAGCTTCATTTGATTAAGCCACAGCCGGCGAACTGATATCCTATTCTGTCGTCTCAGAGTAGGACACACGTACGGCACCCACAATTTTCTATTGAATGGTAATAATCCTCCAACCTGTGGTAGATGTGGCGAGAGGCTCACCGTCCTCCACGTCCTCCTGGAGTGTCGGGAAGCCGAAAGAGAAAGAAAGAAACACTTTCCTCTAGCATATCGCTACTGTCTCCCTCTACATCCCGCTATACTCCTTCGTAAAGAACCGCTCTTTAACACCACAGCACTCCTCGCATTCTTGAACGATGTTGTGCTACACGTTATTAGGCCAATAAGTTCGTAGCGCAACCTCTCTTCAGAGGATGTTGCTGGGATAGTTCTTTATAGCACATGTCTCCAGGCCCTTGTGTTTCAAGGGCTCTGTTTTAGGCACTTGTGCTTCTGGCCAATCCTTACGTCTGTAATATTTTGTCTTATCACTCTTTTGCAATGCATTGTTCATGTCTATAGTACACATCATTAGTCATTGCCATATACTTATTACGTATAGATTTTACGCACTTTACAGCGACTGTTTTAGGCCCCTTTACAGCCATGCCGCATCTGTTCATGTAATTGACTATTCATATATCACTAACAAGTCATTACCATCGTCTTGGCGCTCTTTGGCCATAACTGGCCCTTGCGCCAACAAACCACAATAATCAATCAATCGAGTTAGGCTAGCCTGTGTGCCACGACCAGCTGCTCTAGGGTATTGTGAATTCCCAATTCAAGGAGCTTCTCATTAGCCGTGTATCTAGGGAGGTGAAGGGCTGAGTTGTATGATTGTCTAATTAGGCAATCGATTTTCTTCTTTTCAGCCGGGTAGAGGTGCAGGTAAGGAAGGGAATATACTATGTGGCTCAGGACGAAGGCTTGGACAAGTTGCCTGAGATCCGCTTCCTTCATGCCTTTATGCTTGTTTGGTACTCGCCTAATTAGCCTGTTTGTTTGGCTAACACATCCTATGATTTTGCTCAGGGTGAATGCGTTCTTTCCGTTGTTTTGTACGTGCATCCCCAGAATTCTAAGGGTCTGCACCTCTTGTACATACGTGCCATCTACCATCACCTTGATGTCCGGGTGAGGTGTCTTTGCTCGTGGTTGAGCCCTTATAATCCGAAGTTCTGACTTTTGGGGGGAGCATGACAGGCATTTTTGATTCGCATGATATGACACTCGATCTACTCCTGCTTGTAGTGTTTCCTCTATCGCACTATCACTTCCGGTATTAACCCAGAGGATGATGTCGTCAGCGTATAGTGAGTGTCTCAAACCAGGGATTGTGCAAAGTGAGGTAGCTAGCGGTATAAGAGAGATGTTAAATAGAAAAGGGGATAGTACTGATCCCTGTGGAGTTCCTTTGCTGCCAAGTTGCAATATGGAAGATGCGACGGAGCCTAGCTGGAGTTAGGCAGTCCTGTCGGAGAGGAAGGCTTCGATATAGTTGTATGTTTTGTGTCCGACATTGAGTTTCTCCAATGCAAGCATGATTGCCTCATGCTTAATGTTGTCAAAGGCTTTTCTTAGATCTAGGGCTAAGACAGCTCTAGTTCTTTTCCTGTGAATAGGGTGTAAGACCTCTTCCGAGAGTCTTAGCATGATGTCTTGTGTTGATAGATTTCCTCTAAAGCCTATCATGGTGTGCGGGAAGTAATTATGGTCATCCATGTGGCTCTGTAGCCTGTTTAGAATTACGTGCTCGAGCGCTTTGCCTAAGCAGGAGGTGAGAGATATGGGCCTGAGGTTCTGCAAGTCAAGCTTCTTTCCCGGTTTCGGGATGAACACTATCTTTGCATGCCTCCAGGATGAGGGGAGTTCCCCTCTTTCCCAACATTCGTTGAAATATTTAGTAATTGCTTCGATCGAGGCATCATCTAAATTTCTTAGTGATTTGTTTGTAACCCCGTCCGCGCGTGGAGTCGAGGAGGTTCGAAGTCTTTGAAGCGCTGCTCGCACTTCAGACTCTTGGATTTCCTCGTCCATTTTGTGGTTCGGGGCTCCCAAGTAGCTCGGCAGAGAGACTTTGTTTGATGTGTCTAGGTATCTCTGTCTGAGTTCCTCGACGAGTTCTTTATCTGTGAGCGCATGGTTATGCACTAGTCTAATGATGTTTTTACTGTGCGCTATTTTGCTGGTCGCGGGATCTAGCAGGTGTCTGAGGAGGTGCCAAGTATCCTTGAGTCCAAGTTTGCCACTCATTTGGTCACAGACTTGGCCCCACTGTTGCCTGGCAAGCTGTTGTGCATAATCTTCTATCTCTTTGGATAGCTTTGCAATTTTAATGCGCAGTGTTCGATTGAGTTTCTGCGTTTGCCACCTTCTCTGCAGACAGTCGTATGATTCCCACATATGTAGCAGCCGACTGTTCACAGTTTTTGGTGTCTCTGAAGATGGTATTGATTTCGTTAATGTTTTAACATCATGGATGAGGTCCTTGAGCCATTCATCCAGGTTACTTATCTCATTCCCTGCGGTTTGATCTCTGAGTTGTCTGAATTCATAGTGTTTTGCCATGTCATAGTCATAGTGTTTTGCCATGTCACTTGCCCTATATACTTTGTGAGCGTCAGGTCTGGAGATGTGTCAACCTGTGTGCTCCTGACAATTCTAGTAGGGGCTACTGGGTCTGTGTGTAACGTAAGGCGCGCATCCTGGATGTAATTCCAGAGATGCGTGCCTTTCTTATTATTGGCTCTGTATCCCCAGACCATGTTTTGTGCATTAATGTCCCCTACTATGGCTAGTGGATTCTGTTTAGAAATTTTGAGTGTCCTATTTATTGCTTCGATAATGGTAGGGTGTCCGCCCTTAGGGTTGCTGTAAACATTAAGTATGAATAAGGCGGGTATGCCTACCTTTTGTGGAATTAGTTCTACTAGGAGACAGTCCAAGTCAGACACTTCTAGGTCATGTTCTATGACCGTTAGATTTCTCTGGACTAATGTGGCAATTTGGTATTTCTCTGAAATTTTGTTTTTATAGGTTTTATAGTTCCGCAGTTTAACATTGCCAAGTGTTTCCTGCAAGGCAATAACGTCGGGGGCTTTTTCTTTAAGGTTTTGTATGTGTAACTGCAAGGTGGCCGACATTTATAATTTTAACAGAGCTGATGACATTTCAGTCATTGACTACTTAGAATCTGCCTTTGATACAATGCCACAAGATGATAGCTTTCAGAACTTGTGGCAATATTTCGTTTCAACTGTGAGAAATTGTTTGAAGAAATTAGTACCAGTAAAAAAAGCGGTCTCGAAAAGAAAATCCGTGGATTACTCGAAATATCATCGATTTAAAACGACGTCTCCAACGTTCTCGTCAAAACAAACCCAAACATGACAGCGTAGTTGCTCAGTGCACAAGTGCGAGAAGAGCTCAAGGAGGCCAAAACGCATTTCCTTTCTACAACATTGACACAGTATATGAGGAGTTTTGGAGGTATCCAAAAGTTTTGGAGGTATCTCTCCGGAGTACTAATAAACGGAGTACTAATAAACGGTGCTTTATGCTGTGAACCGAAATCAATCGCTGAAGCATTTAATAGTTTCTTTGTGTCGGTATTTAGTTCAAAACAAGGCGAACCCTCAATGGATGCGTCAGGCATCCAGCAATGTAATGGCATTGTCATATCGCGAGAAGGTGTAATTTCATTACTCTTAAAGCTGTTTCCTAAGCAGTCGCCTGGTCCTGATAAGATACCTAATGAGTTTTTGAGGCATTCCTGTGATTGGGTATCCTATTTTTTAGAGAAGATGTTAACATTAATTAACAAGAATTAACAGCATAGAAATAAAACGTTCCAGTAAATTTAAATATCTAGGAGTTACGATTTCTCATGACATGACTAGAGTGATCATGTACAAAATATATGTGGAACAGCCCAACGAAAACTTGGATTCCTACGGCGAAAACTAAAAGATGCACAACCGGATGTCAAACTAAAAGCATATGAATCAATAGTAAGGCCAACTTTGGAATGGGCAAGTATAATTTGGGATCCGTCGTCAAAAATATCTTATTTACAAGCTTGAGCGTGTTCAGAGAATAGCAGTGAGGTTTGTATTTTCCTGTTACCGAAGAACGCAGTCCGTAACAGAACTTCTTGCACGTGCAGAGCTATAAACTTTGGCTGTTCGCAGAAAAATTGCTAAGCTTAAGTATATTTGCCAGCTCTATCACAGTACATTGAATTTGGATTCCGGCTTATACTTGCGGCCACCCGGTAGACGGTCATCACGTACTAATCATTCCTTTGCAGTTATGCCATACGTGCCAAGAGTGGACGTCTACAAATGTTCGTTTCTGCCTAAAACAATTATAGAATGGAATAACATTTACCAACGAGTATTTGATAATACTTGTTCATTAGAAACTTTTGAAAAAGAGCTGGAACTGTGCTGTTTTGATTGAATGTACCCTTCCCACCCTGTAACAGCCCGGAAGGGCTAACAGTATTCGAAAATAAAATAAAATAAAAAGCCACATTTTATCGTGAGGGAATCACAGCTACTTCGGATCCACTCGTTACTGGCCATGAAAGGCAACATTTCATCGTGAAGGAAGCAGAGCTAGTTCTAGTCGAAAGCATAATAGAACAACACTTCGTTTAGCTCCCCCATCGTGGTAACGGGAGACTTTAATGCTCCGCACGACGCTTGGGGCTACCATAGGCAATCCCCCAAGGGTAACAATCTCCTAAAGGCGGTATCAGACTGTTCGCTGGAACTTATTACGGATCCGCAATACCCGACGAGAACTGGCACGTCGGTGGCCCGAGACACAACTCCGGACTTGGCGTTCGTCAAGAACGTCCCAGGGGCAGGGTGGCAAAAATTACAAGAGAACCTTGGTAGCGACCACTTCATATTGGCTATTACCCTAGCAGTCAATGCAGCTCCCCTCAAAGCATTTAAAGTGACGGACTGGGATGCCTTTCGGAAATTGCGAAAGGAGGACCAGAATGAATATGACAGCTTAGACAGCCTCTTTGCAAGGCTCAAGGAGGATGCTAAAGCTGCGACCAAGGTTGTCAAAACGGACCTGAGGGTTGATCGGATGGATGCGCGTCTCGCGCACCTCTTAGAGGCCAAGAATTCCATCCTAGCCCGATGGAGGACGCAAAGATTAAATCGCAGGCTTCGAAAGAAAATTGCGCAGCTGAATCGCCAGTTTGAAGCCTACTCTATCGAACTGTCGAAACAGCAGTGGAACGAAGTATGTTCTTCGGTTGACGGACAGATGAGAGTGGGAGGCAAGTGGAACCTCCTCAAACAATTACTTGATGAGTCGCAGTCCAAGGTAAATCAGAGATTGGCTATTGACAGAAACGTTCATAGCCAAAAGGCGAAGGGGGTGTCCGAAAAGGCCCTCCTGCAGGGGTTAGCGGACAGATATCTTCCGCTGGGCCTTTCCGGGGATGCGGACTATCCTCGTTACCGGGGGGGAATGGTTGAGGAGCTGGACGCACCTTTTACGGAACCCGAAATTCTGGAGGTCCTCCATGAGCTCAACGGGCGCTCTGCACCGGGCCCGGATGGGATCTCAAATAAGCTCTTACGCAACTTGGACGGTTAATCCATCGAAAAGCTCACTGAGGAAGTCAATAAAATCTGGGAGACGGGGCTGGTCCCCGAATCCTGGAAGACGGCCTCGGTTGTGCTCATCCCAAAGCCAGGTAAACCTCTAGCGCCAGAGAACATGCGGCCCATCTCGCTTACGTCCTGTGTGGGCAAGGTGGCTGAACATGCGATTCACAATCGGGTATCCCGGTACATAGAGTGCAAAGAGCTATTTCCACACAATATGGTGGGATTTAGACCTGCACTATCCACACAGGATGTCATGCTCCTTATAAAGAGACAGATTATTGACAACTACACCAGGGATACTAGAGGCATACTAGCTCTAGACCTGGCCAAAGCTTTTGACAATATCTCGCACAAGTTTGTGCTCGAGGCGGTCTCGGATATGGGGCTGGGACAACGTTTCCACGCGTACGTTAGCTCCTTTCTGAGGGATCGCAGTGCTACCATCAAGATCGGTCAGGTAAAATCCGAGGTACTTACCTTGGGAGCGAGAGGCACCCCACAGGGGGCAGTCATATCTCCTCTACTCTTCAATATTGCCATGAAGGGCCTCTCGGAGCGACTCGCCATGGTGTGCGGGACTAACCATGCTCTCTACGCGGACGATATCACCGTGTGGCGCATGGGAGGGTCCGACGCCGGGGTAGAGCAGGCGCTTCAACAGGCACTAGACATCACGGAGAACTTTCTAGTCGGCTCGGGCCTGAGCCTGTCACCAGCTAAGTCCGAGTTATTACTGTACAGACCCACACGGCAAGGGGTGAGGAACTTAACTCCTTTAGAGCAGATTCCCATAGCTCTATACACACGGGATGGGCTCATGATCCCCAGGGTAGACTCCATCAGGATCCTCGGACTGCTATTGGAGTCCAAGGGGGGCAACTCACAGACAATAGCCCGCATCACCTCCAAGACGGAGAACATACTTAGGCTCATACTCAGGGTCTCGAACCGCGGGGGAGGGCTGAGCGAGAGCAATCTCCTACGGCTCTACCATGCGTTTCTCATGAGCCACATTAATTACGTCGCTTCGGCGCTGCACTGGTCCAAAAGGGAAGAGACAAACATTGATGCACTAATGCGCAAAAGTATAAAGCGAGTACTAGGCTTGCCTATCACCACCAGCACCGAGAAGCTCATACAATTAGGCATGCATAAATCACTCGCGGAGGTGATCGAGGCCCAGCAGATGGCTCAGGTCGTGCGTCTATCGTCCTCGCGGGCTGGTAGGCGCATCCTGGAATCCATAGGCTGCGGCGTAACGTGACTAACCAGCGTAAAGTGACTCTACCGTCCTCAATCAGAGGTACGTTTACGGTAGCTCCACTTCCAAGAAATGTCCACCCGCAATACAATGTAGGGCGCCGCATAGCTCGGGCCCGTTCTTTATTAAAATCGGTTGCAGATAGTCGGGATCTCGCAGCCTTTGCCGTGCAGCCCAGTACGAGCGTTCCGATTGCTTCGCAGTGGTTTCTGTCGACCATACAGGCAAACTCCTATGTTCTGCCTCGGTTCGAAATGTTTCGGCAACGGTGGCTGAGCAAATGGCCATCGCTATAGCAATGAAGGACCCGTCGCGTCCAAATATATTCACGGACTCGCGGTCCGCAGCTAGGGCTTTCGCTTCGGGCTCGATCTCCCAGCAGCGGCCATCCTCGGCAGCGAGGGGGCTGCCGGGTTTCATACTATAAAATGGTTCCCGGCCCACATGGGGGCCAACGCACATCCCGATGTTCCCAACGCCAATGAATTTGCCCATGACCGTGCGCGAGGTTTCGCTCACCGCGGCGGTGCCAGCGGATTCGAAGGCGGGGACGCCGGGAGGTACAGGGACTCGCTCCTCACTTTCCACGAGATCTTGACTCATTATCATCTTTCGCGGAGGGCATTTCCACTTCCTCACCCTAGACTCACTCGATCGCAATCGACGGCCTTCCGGATGCTCCAAACGGGGTCTTTCCCTTCGAGGGGCAGATTTAGTCACTTCTCGCCCAACATCGAACCACAATGTCCGGACTGCGGAGAGGCGTACTGCTCATTAGCTCACATGCACTGGCAATGTCCTGCGTTACGCGACACAGAGTTCAACAACGAAGAGGTCTGGGAGGAAGCTCTTAAAAGCGGCGACCTCTCAGTTGAACTTCGGGCTGTCCAGAGGGCCTGCGAGAGGGCGGAGGGCCATGGTCTTCCGGTCCCTGCGCGGGAGCGGCCCGCGACTGCTACCGACTCCCCCTGAAAGGGGGCGTCCAAACGCAGTTCCTCAGGACCTGAATAAAAGTTTCTTGTCTGTCTTGTCTGTCCCATTTTATCGATGTAATGTACAGTTATCATTGAATCTTTGCTCTTCGTTACGCATACGTGTTTTCACATTGTTATTTGAAAGTGATCTTGACTTTGTGCTTGAAAATCTTTTTGTTCTTTGTATTTTGCGTTTTTCTTCCCTTTTACTCTTTTGTGCTGAAATACACGCACTAGCTTGTACTTAATGTAATGCCAGTACTTCAATGTTAATCACTCCTGCCCTCGCTGCCCAAAAGCAGCTGGCAGTATTGTACAAATAAAATAGTCAACTCGTTACTGGCCAAGGAATGCATTTGATGGTGAATGAAGCAGTGTTAGCTCTAGTCAACTCTACCGGCCAAAAAAGGCCACATTTCATCATGAAGGAAGAAGAGCTAGTGCTAGTAAACTCGTTACTGGCCAAGAAGCTCAACCTTTCATCGTAAAGAAAATAGTTAATTTCCTCCAACATGTCACTAGAAAAGAAGAGCCATAATTCATTGTGAATCAGCCATTTGTAGTTCTGTGAACTAGTTACTTGGAAAAGGGCCACATTTCATATTGAATGAACTGTAGCCTGTTTTTGTCGACGCGTTACTAGAAAAAAGCCGCCACATTTCATCATGAAGGAACCAGCGCCAGTTCTCTGAACTCGTTGCTGGGAAAGAACGGACACATTTCATATTTAATGAATTGCAGCCAGTTCCATTCAACTCGTTACTGGCAAAGGGCCACATTTCATCGCGAATGATTAAGGGGAAGTTATTGTCCAATCGTTACTGGAAAAGAAGTGCGATATTTCATTGTGAAGGAGCCAGAGCCAGTTCTAGACAACTCGTTAGTGGCAAAGAAGGGCCACATTTCCTCTTGAAGGAAGCGGAGCTGGTTCTAGTCAGCTCGTTATTGGCCAGGAAGGGCCACATTTAATTGTGAAGGAAGCAGATTTAGTTCTAGTCAACTTTCTAGTCAACTCATTACTGGCAAAGAAGGGACACATTTATACCTCAAGGAATCAAAGCTAATTCTAATCAACTTGTTACCGGCTAAGAAGGGCAACATTTCATCGTGAAGGAAGCAGAGATGTAACAGTAAGGTCTTGATGAGGGCTGGTTGGTTCATATTTTGAACTGAAGTTTGAACAGCGCAAATAAAACAAGGACGCGAAGAAACAAATACTACAGACAAGCGCTTAAACCAGCACTTGTCTGTGGTATTTCTTTCTTCGTGTCCTTGTTTTATTCGCGGTGTTCTAAGCTCTGTTCAAGAAAAGCAGACATGGTTCTAGTTAACCCGTTGCTAGTCATGAAGGGCCACATATAATTGTGAAGGAAGCAGAGCTAGTTCTAGTCAAGTCGTTACTGCAAAGAAGGGCCAGTTTCCTTCAACACGTCACTAGAAAAGAAGAGCCATATTCATAGTGAATTTACCCTTTGTAGTTCTGCGAACTCGTTACTTGGAAAAGGGACACATTTCTTATTGAATGAACTGAAGCCAGTTCTATTCAACGCGTTACTGGAATAACAGTGCCAGATTTCATCGTGAAAGACCACTGGGAACCACTGTGATCGTGTTACAGGCAAAGAAGGGACACATTTCATATTTAATGAACTGGAGCCAGTTCTATTCAACTCGTTACTGGCAAAGGGTCACATTTCATCGTGAATGAACCTGGGGAAGTCCTAGTCAACTCTACTGGCCAAGAAGAGCAACATTTAATCGTGATGTAAGCAAAGCTAGTTCTAGTCATTTGGTTACTGGCCAGGAAGGGCCACATTTGATTCGGAAGGAAGCAGAGCTGGTTCTAGTAAGCTCGTTACTGGCCAGGAAGGGCCACATTTATACGTGAAGGAAGCTGAGCTAGTTCCGGTTAGCTCATTACTGTCCAAGAATGGCCACTTTTTATCATGAAGGAAGCTGAAGCAGTTCTAGTCAACTCGTTACTTGCTAAAAAGGCAGCATTTCACTGTGAAGGAAGCAGAGATTATTCAAGTCAACCCGTTACTAGCCATGAAGGGCCCCCTTTAATTGTGAAGGACGCAGAACTAGTTCTAGTCAACTCGTTACTGCAACTAAGGGCCACATTTCATCGTGAAAGTATCACAGTCAGTTGTAGCCATCCCGTTACTGGCAATAAAGGACGCAGAGATGGTTCGAGTCAACCCATTATTTTCCATGAAGGGCCGCATTTAATGGTGTTGGATACAGAGCTAGTTTAGTCAACTCGTTACTGCAAAGAAGGGCCACATTTCATTGTGAACGAATCAGAGTCAGTTGTAGTCATCCCGTTACTGGCAATGAAGGACGCAGAGATGGTTCTAGTCAACCCATTATTTTCCATGAAGGGCCACATTTAATTGTGTTGGATACAGAGCTAATTCTAGTCAACTCGTTACTGCAAAGAAGGGCCACATTTCATCGTGAACGAATCAGAGTCAGTTGTAGTCATCCTGTTACTGGCAATGAAGGACGCAGAGATGGTTCTAGTCAACCAATTATTTTCCAGGAAGGGCCACATTTAATTGTGTTGGATACAGAGCTAGTTCTAGTCAACTCGTTACTGCAAAGAAGGGCCACATTTCATCGTGAACGAATCAGTCAGTTGTAGTCATCCTGTTACTGGCAATGAAGGACGCAGAGATGGTTCTAGTCAACCCATTATTTTCCACGAAGGGCCACATTTAATTGTGTTGGATACAGAGCTAGTTCTAGTAAGTCGTTACTGCAAAGAAGGGCCACATTTCATTGTGAATGAATCAGAGTCAGTTGTAGTCATCCCGCTACTGGCAATGAAGGACGCAGAGATGGTTCTAGTCAACCCATTATTTTCCACGAAGGGCCACATTTAATTGTGTTGGATACAGAGCTAGTTCTAGTCAACTCGTTACTGCAAAGAAGGGCCACATTTCATCGTGAACGAATCAGAGTCAGTTCTAGTCATCCCGTTACTGGCAAAGACGGGCCACATTTAATCGTGAGGGAACCGATTCAGTTCTAGTCAACTCGTTTGTGTCATAGAAGTGCGACTTTTTGTCATAAAGGAAAAGCCAGTTTCCTTCAACTCGACACTAGCACTAGAAAAGAAGAGTCATCATCATAGTGAATTTACTATTTGTAGTTCTGCGAACTGGTTACTTGGCAAATGGCCACATTTCGTATTGCATGAACTGGAGCTAGTTTGTCAACAAGTTACTCGCAAAAAAGCACCACATTTCATCATAAAGGATCCAGTGTCAGTTTTGTGAACTCGTTATTAGCAAAGAACGGCCACATTTCATAATTAATGAACTGGAGCCAGTTCTATTCAACTCGTTGCTGGCAAAGCGCCACATTTCGTCGTTAATGAACTCGATGAAGTTCTAGTCAACTCTACTGTCCAAGAAGGGCCCCATTTCATCCTGAAGGAAGCAGGGCTGTTTCTAGTCAACTCTTTACTGGCCAAGAAGGAAAACTTGCAATCGTCAAGGAAGCAGTAGTTCTAGTCAAATCGTTACTGGCCAAGAAGGGCCAAAATTAACCGCAAAGGAAGCAGAGCTAGTTCTTATCATTTCGCTACTGGCCAGGAAGGGCTACATTTACCCGTGAAGGAAGCAGAGCTGGTTCTAGTAAACCCGTTACTGGCCAGGAGGGTCCACATTTCATCGTGAAGGAAGCAGTGCTAGTTTTAGTAAACTCAATACTGGCCAAGGATGACAACTTTTTATCGTTAAGGAAGCTGACGTAGTTCTAGTCAACTCGTTACTGGCAAAGAAAAGCCCCATTTCATTCTGAAGGAATCAGAGCTTGTTCTAATGAACTCGTTACTGGCCAAGAGGGGCAACATTTAATCGTGAAGGAAGCAGAGATGGTTTTAGCGAAACCGTTAGTAGCCATGAAGGGCCACATTTAATTGTGAAGGATGCACAGCTAGTTCTAGTCAACTCGTTACTGCAAAGAAAGGCAACATTTAATTGTGAAGGAAGCAGAGCTAGTTCTAGTCAAGTCGTTACTGCACAGAAGGGCCAGATTTCATTGTGAACGAATCAGAGTCAGTTCTAATCATCCCATTACTGACAAAAAAGGGCAACATTTCATTGTGAGGGAACGGATCCAGTTCTAGTCAACTCGTTAGTGGCATAGAAGGGTGACGGTTTGTCTTAAAGGAAATCGAAAGTTTCCTTCAACGCGTTACTAGAAAAGAAGAGCCATATTCATAGTGAACTAACCATTTGTTGTTATGCGAAACCATTACTTGGCAAAGGGCAACATTTCGTATTGAATGAACTGGAGCCAGTTTTTGTAAGCGCGTTACTGGCTGCAAAGCGCCAGATTTCATCGTCTCTCATAACTTCTTTCACCACTCTCAACATGGCTTTCGTAGGGGTCTCTCTTGCGAAACCCAGCTTGCCATCTTTGTTCATAATCTTCATGTTAACTTTGACGTTAACCTGCAAACCGACTCCTTATTCCCTGACTTCGCGAAAGCCTATGATAAAGTACCCCATAAATGCCTAATTTTAAAATTATTATTCTTACACTTGCACCCAAATGTACTAAATTTGCTAAAAATAATTCTAGACTAACCGTTTACAAGTAGTGTTTACAATTAACAAATTATCCAGCCCACTTCCAGTGTCATCGGGGGTGCCTCAAGGCTCCGTCCTCGGCTCTTTTCTGTTCCTAATATACATTAACGACCTACCTTTACATGTATCTTCTAATGTCGGCATGTTTGCTGACGACTATGTTATTTACCGAACCGTTACTAGCCCATCTGACCATGTGATTCTACAACAAGATCTCTACCACATAGTACAATGGTGTGATGACGGGCTAATGTCCCTAAACCCTACTAAATGCAAACTCATTTATTTCACTCGTCGTCAAATTCCCCTTCACATGACTTATAACACAGCTAACGTCCCCGTTGAATAAGTAACCAATTATAAACACCTTAGAGTTATCTTATCTAACCATGTGTCCTGGAGCACGCACATTGCTAAATTGACGTCATCAGCTAACATAACTTTGGGTTTATTAAAACGTCATTTACGTAACGCTCCGAGTCACGTAAAACTACTTACAAATCATTAGTCAGGGCTAAGTTAGAGTACGCATCTCCCATCTGGAACCCACCTGAAGTCGGTCTCACAAATACTCTTGAATCCGTTCAAAATCGTGCTGATGATTCATTCATGCTTCGTATTCATATCAAATCAGTGCTTCATCGACCCGCCCCTGCATGATCACGGAAGCCGAAGAGCTGGCCATCGCGTTAGGCATCCGCGAAGGTCAACACGCAAACAAACCACTGATGATCCTCACGGATTCCCAGCAGGCCTGCCGCAACTTCCTACAGGGAAGAATCGCAAGACCTGCGGCACAAGTCCTAGCCCAAATACCCAAGGAGGACACTGACGACAACACCATCCAAACCATCTTTTGGATACCGGGCCACGCTGCCATCACGGGTAACCTGTGTGCCGACAGAACAGCTCGAGAATTTGTACATAACCGAGCACTCATCACGCCGACTGCAGATGACCCTGACCCAGTTGACCCCGAGTATTCAGCAATCCTGAACTATCAGAGGGAGTCGCTTTCGATACCCCCCACCCCATCGAGAACTAATCACGGAGGATGCCACTGCCTGGAGTAGGCTCCAGACAGGTACTTACACGAACCTACACATATTACATCGCATGCACCCCACAGCCTACAGGGACGAATGCCCGTGGTGCGGGGCTACACCAACCCTATACCACATTACGTGGGAGTGCACGCTACACAACATAGAACACCACGACACGAACAACACCACGACACGAACACCACGAGAGAGCAATGGGAGGCACTGCTGACCAGCTCGGCCCTCGACGACCAGCTCAAGCTGATCCAGAGAGCAGAGAAGATGGCAAGAGCCAGCGGAGCCCTGGATTAGGGGCCCCGACCATTAACGATGGCCCTTCGGTGCCAGACAAAACTCTATCTTTCTAATAAAGTTTATGTATCTATCTATCTATCTATCTATCTATCCCTCAAAGCCGAGTGTAACTTATCACGTTTGGCTTGTCGCCGACGCCGTTGCAACCCTCTCTCTATTTCACAGGTTTTTTCACTCGCCACTTAATTGCGCTCCTTACATTATCCACGCAGCTCACATATTTCATCGCGCTCGTAATGTGCTACAAGTTTCTCGCCCACGTACCCGTACTAAAACATTTTCTGCTTCATTTTTTCCCAGAGCAGCAAAAGACTGGAACGGCCTTTCTCGCAACATCGCCATTATCATCTGACCATCAAGCTTCATGCATAGCATATCAAATGTACCATCGCACTGATCGTTGTGTCAACGATATTCTGTGTAAAAAAATCACCGCTCATATAATACCCCCTCGGGGGTCTTTAAGGAAATAAAAATGAAATAAAATGACAAATGATGGAACCACTGCCAGTTCTGTGAACTTGTTACAGGCAGAGAAGGGCAACATTTCGAACCTGTGCCCACAAAAGCAAGTTGCACTCGAAGCACAATGATAGCTTCGAACACAGTCAGCGATCGTCGAAGTCTGCTCAGCGGCGAAACGCGTCGGCTTTTATACATGAGTCATCGAAGGTTCCAGAGTAATCCCTGGTGCCCGCCTGTCTTCCAGGAATTACTAGACGGTTCGCGTCGCTCCTACAATCGGAATACATAAGCGTCCGTAACAACAGACAACGGACAGAAGCATCGACAACGTTCGAGAAACCTCCGATACCAGCAAGCACGTCCTGTGCTGACCGATAGACAGTTTTAGAATTGCGTTTGTCGGCTTACGTACGTTAAATGTAAGCACGTTTGCGGGACGTTACGGTGCGCGTTCTTTCAAGACTTTTAGTTTATCGTACGGGAACGCACACGTTATAAAGCGGGGCGCCTTCTGGTGCCTCGTGCCAAACGTATCCAAGTCAAGACAATCCATTAGCATCCATCCTGGTGTTGCTATGCGGCAACGTATGAGGACGCGTCGTGGTTAAGCCTATGGTCGCCGGAATCGCCAAACTATCTAAGAAATTGGGCGCGCTATACACTCAAAACTAACGTTTCAGGTGAGTTTAGAGAAAGCTAAAGCTCATTTCTGTAGTTACTGGTGATCTACGCCAGTGAGAGCGCAACCATCACGAGAATTCATGCTGAAGCGGGAGCCAGTGGTGCCGCCATGTTTGACAACATCATTTCTTAGCGTCCTTAAACATTACGAACGTTAAACTCGCCAAATAACGTACGTTATCACAGCGCACGTAAACCGCGGAAACCGAATAACGTTCAGATCATGCGCAGTGATGACAACGCTATTTCGTGCGTACGTAAAGCGTTTACGTTTGCTTGCAAACGCTAAACTAAAACTGTCTGATAACGTTTAACATTTGTTAGCCGGTGAAAAGCGGTCACCGGTGAAAGATAATCAAGTACACGTGCCAATATCTAATGAACTGGAGCCAGTTCTATTTCAACTCGTTACTGGCAAAGGGCTACATTTCAACGTAAATGAACCAGGGGAAGTTCCAGTCAACTCTACTGGTCAAGAAGGCCAATATTTCATCGTGAAGTAAGCACAGCTAGTTCTAGTGAGTTTGTTACCGGCCACGACGGGCAAAATTTCATCGTCAACGAAGCAGAGATAGTTCTAGTGAACCCATTACTAGCCAAGAATGGACATATTTCATTGTGAAGGAAGCAGAGCTAGTTCTAGTCAACTCGTTAGTGGCATAGAAGGGCGACATTTCATCGTCAACGAAGCAGAGATGGTTCTGGTGAACCCATTACTAGCCAAGAAGGGCCACATTTCACCGTGAATGAACCAGAGGAAGTTCTATTCAACTCTACTGGCCAAGAATGGCCACATTTCATTGTGAAGGACGCTGAGCTAGCTCTACTCAACTCAATACTTTTTTCTTCCTTTCTTTCTTTCGTGCTTTCTTTCTTTCTTGTCCCTGGCTCATACCCACATATTCGTGGCTCTTACCCGCATATCCCATGCGGGTATGCTCCCCCCATGAGTTTTTGCATGGCTACAACGCCACCGAAACTTGTGAGCCAAGAAAACGGAACGCTTCCACAAGAATGACGAGACGCTAACGTCGTGAGAGGTCGTTCTCCCAGCCCACGGCGGGGAAACTGAAAGCAGCGACCTCAAGGGGGAAGGTTGCAAGTGCTCAAATTGCCGAAAATCCCCCCTTGTTGCCGAGAAAGGAAGACGCCGATCAAAACGTAAATAATGCCGACAAAACTGTGACTGCCGACCTCTCTGTTACGATTGACGGGCACGAAGTGTCGGCCTTAGTAGACACTGGCGCGGACTTTTCAATTATGAACGAGCCGCTGGCAGACAAACTCAAGAAAGTAAGGACAAAATGGACGGGCCCTCATATTCACAATGCTGGCGGCCAGATTATGACTCCTACAGGCAAATGTACTGCAAGGCTCACGATCGGGAACGCAGCTTTTGTCGCCACATTTGTGACTCTGCCGGAGTGCTGCAAATCACTCATTTTAGGCATGGACTTCTTAAGGGAGTATGGTGCCGTTGTCAACATACGCGACGGCGTAGTAACGTTTTCTCCTGCTAACGACACGGCCAATGGAACAGAGCGACAGCGCCGCACCTTACGTATTATCGACGAGGACGTCTGCATACCACCACTGTCTTGCAGCCTTGTTTGCGTCAGTTGTGGCACACAGCTCACCGAAGAAGCGGTCGCGGAACATGCAGCCGCCCTTCTCTTCCGCCAAGGAGTCGCCATCACCCGTGACATCGTCTCCTTAGTCGACGGGCGTACAGATGTTCTATTGACAAATTTCACAAACGAACGTCGGTATATCAGTAAAGGCGCCGCTGTCGCGTATCTCGATGATATCGACCTTACTGAAGACTGTTTTGCTATGCAAGGAGAAGCCAAGGCTCCTACAACGCCATGCACACCCGCCATCGATATTGGACCGAGCTTAACACCTGCAGATCAACACCGGCTTATGGAACTGCTTGAACCGTTTAAGGACTGCTTCTCGTCTACGTCGCGAGTTGGTCAAACGCCGCTGACAAAGCATCGCATTATCACGGAGGAGACAGCAAGACCCATCCGACAGAACCCTTATCGTGTAGCTCAGAAAGAACGCGAGGCGATACAGCAGCAGCTTGAAAAGATGCTACAGGATGCTGTCATCCAGCCGTCGAACAGCCCATGGGCATCACCTGTGGTGCTTGTCCAAAAGAAAGATAGTAGCTTGCGGTTCTGCATTGATTATCGCAAGCTGAATCATGTTACAAAGAAAGATGTGTATCCGCTGCCGCGGATTGACGACTCTTTGGACAGGCTACGGCATGCACGCTACTTCTCCTCTATGGACCTTAAAAGTGGATATTGGCAAATAGAGGTAGATGAGCGTGATAGAGAGAAGACGGCATTGGTGACGCCTGATGGGCTTTAAGAATTCTAGGTTCTGCCTTTCGGCTTATGCTCGGCCCCAGCCACGTTTCAAAGGCTCATGGATACTGTCTTATCCGGTCTGAAGTGGAAGACATGCCTGGTGTACCTCGACGATGTGATTGTTTCTTCCGCCACTTTCGAAGAACATCTAAAGCGGCTGCTGTCAGTTCTTCAAGCCATACGGTCCGCGGGACTCACATTGAAACCTGAAAAATGTCACTTCGGGTTTGAACAGCTTCAGTTTCAGGGTCATGTAGTTAGTCAAGAAGGAGTTAAGCCCGACCCCGATAAAACTGCAGCAGTCGCAAAGTTCCCTCGGCCTACGGATAAGAAGGCGGTGAGACGCTTCATGGGTCACTGCGCTTATTACCGACGATTTCTTGCCAATTTTGCACATCTCGCCTCTCCACTCGCCCGCCTCACAAGAGACGACGTTGCATTTGTATGGGGAGAGGAGCAAGAAGCGGCGTTCAACGAGTTACGGCAGCTTCTACAAACTCCGCCAGTGCTCGCTCACTTTGACGAGGATGCGTCAACGGCGATCGACACCGATGCCAGCAACGTGGACCTTGGAGCTGTCCTTGTTCAGTGGCAAGACGGTGCCGAGAGAGTAGTTGCTTATGCAAGTCGAACATTGTCACGTGCCGAGTCCAATTACTCAACCACGGAGAAGGAATGTCTGGCCGTCGTATGGGCAGTCACGAAGTTTAGCCCGTATTTATACGGCCGCGCCTTTCCAGTAGTAAGCGACCATCATTCGCTTTGCTGGCTGACCAATATGAAAGACCCGTACGGACGTTTGGCACGCTGGAGCTTACGGCTTCAAGAGTACGATATGACAGTGGTGTACAAATCGGGAAGACAGCACCTCGATGCCGACTGCCTCTCCAGATCACCTATTGAATCACCGAGCGCAGATGCGGATGAATGCACAGGCTTTTTAGGGATTGTTGATGCGGCCGCCATATCTCGGCAACAGCAAGCCGACCGAGAGCTCAACACCTTGATCGAGTTCTTGGAAGGGCGAGCTACGAAGGTGTCAAGATTATTTTCCCGGAGTCTACCTTCATTCTGCTTGCGCGATGGCGTTCTCCATAGGAAGAACTTCTCTCCAACAGGGAAGAGCCATCTTCTAGTAGTTCCCGAAGTTCTCCGCCGCGAAATCTTGCAAGCCTGCCACGACGAAGCCACCTCGGGCCACCTTGGTTACACGCGAACACTAGCTCGAATCAAACAAAACTACTACTGGCCTAGGCTCGCAGAAGAGGTGAAGCACTACGTGAGGACATGCCTTGAGTGTCAGCGACGCAAAGCACCACCGACTAACCCGCTGGGCTATTGCACCCCGTTCCAGTACCGGAAACGCCGTCAACAGGTGCCTGTGGTAGTGCACGTAGTGCGCATGAAGCCTTATCATTCAGAGTGAAGTGGACACCGCCAAGCTATCAACTACGAGTCTTTCCGCCACGATCTGATCAGCATCGGGACGATGCTCGCTCTGGAGGGAGGGTAATGCCGCGTCGGTATTCGTGCACAAGTGCACCCTGGCGCCGACAAAGACGACGACCGGGCTGCTCGAGATTCCGGAAGGCATCTAGAGAAGAAGAAGAGATTCTTGTTGTTGGCGCCTCCCTGGTTCCTTCTCCCGAGTACGGCGCTGTGCTTCTATAATAAAGCTCCTGAGCTTTGTGCATCGCGACAATATTACATTAATTCCTTAACCCGCGAAACCCTTGTCCCTCCAATATCTCATACCGATTTCCCTGACTTCACGTATCGGCAAACTCTTAGAACACGTAATTCTTACGTGCCTCCAGCCTTACCTCGAGGCGAACAAATTCTTCCCCAACACCTTATTCGGATATCGACCAGATCTGTCTGCGCAGGGCATACGCCTACAACTTAAGGGAGGATGTTGTGAGGGTACGAGTACAGCTCAAACCAGAGCAATTCTGGCGCTGGGCCTCAAAGAGGCAACGTCTCACATGACCTCATTCTAAACAATCTTGCATCCTCCCGATGCGAAAAACGCATCTATTATTATGTCTCAGCCTTTTTTTATCTGGCCGCATGGCCAGCATCATCCTAGGTGAATTCATTTATATAAAGCTTTCCGGCAGACGGACTCCACAGGGTTCAGCTCTCACCTACCCTGTTCAACGTAGCGTTGGCTGAGCTTCCACCTCTCGTCGACAAATTGAATGTACAGCAAGTACTGTACGCCGATGACGTAACAATCTGGGTGACCACAGAGTTGGGCGGCGCCGTTCAAGATACACTGCAGGAAACAGTAAACATAGTACAAGAGTAGGCAACAGCCGGAGGACTCACCGGCTCAGCTGAGAAGTCGGAAGTCTTGCTTAATTAAAAAGTTGCAGTTTAGTCCGAAAGGGGAAGCATCGATTGCGGTAGCTAATTGGCAGAGAACCATAAGAAGTAAGGATAGTACATAATTTATCGGCCGTATCAACTTGGAAACATTTGTTTGATAACTAAATTAACAAGCATCGTGGCAGGGCGCACAGAAAACATGAACTCATTACAGTCGATGACAGCTGACAGACGCTGTCAAAACACTGGTGTGGGGAGACGCGGCAGCAGCAGCGAATGAAGTGACCTTCGGGTTGTCTATCGATTCAGTGCAAACTGAGTGCTGAGAACAAACACACCGCACGTACAAAGCTACGAGCCGCCGAAGCGCATAGACTCTGTTCTCAACGCCCATTGCTCTCAAGATACGACCGCTGGCAGCCGCCACATACGCAGTTCCATCTAAAGTAGAATACCGTCCCCCCATCCCCCCGACGCCTCACAACGTTGAGTGCCTCGCGCGTGACGGAAGACGGCGCGCTTCCTGCCCTCTTTTCTCGCTTTCGCGTGGGCGAGATTGAGCCGCGATCGTCGGCTCCCCTCGCTCGCTTTCACTGCGGCTGGAGTGTCCATACAATTGCTAACGGAATAAAACGCAATAAAGCCGATATACCACTAACCGTCACAATGCTTCTGAATGGCAACGCTACTCCAAGGGTAGATAAAGTCCGTGTACTAGGCCTTCACATACAATACAACGGGAAGGCCACGCATACCCTCCACGTACGCCGCCAACAAATCACCCAAGTAACGCACGTGATGAAGCGCATTATGAACCAAGAAAAACCAAGAAAAAGATGTACTCCGAATCGTGCAAGCCCTCATAATAAGGACATTAGCCTACCATCTCCCCTATCATAACCTGACTCAGACCGAGACGAACCAGATGGACACCTCCTCTGTACGGCACTGTGACTACCCCAACTTGCATCGACGTAGTTACTACTACGACTCGGGGGGCACTACACTAGAGATGGGCAAAACGGCTCACTTCAGTGAGAAGCTCGGAACGGCTCAGCTCACTGAAATGAACCGGTTCATTTGAACGGCTCACCGGTTCACTTAAACGTGTAACCTGTGTCATGCATATTCTATATTTATCTGGCTTTGAAAAAAAAACTATATATGCATGATTTAATAACCTTGTTATTGGTATTTTCGCTATGCTTAGAGAATATTTTTACATATATTAAAAGCGTGAATTTTTAGTTGTAATGAAACTTTCTTTTCTGATATTGTGGATAAAATGCTTATGATACTGTGACAGGCAGAATGCGACGCACTTTTTTCAGAAAAAAAATATGTAGCTTCATCATCATTACAGAAGCTTGTCTGTTTTTGTGGTACTTTAAAGTCAACTTTTGTCAAAATAAAAACACAAAATGATTGTACATTATGTTTCAACTTTATTCATTTATTCAAATACGTACGTTCACTATAATATGAGTAAGCTGTAACGCCATGCAAAATGAATGTAGAAATAATTTCTTGAAGTAATATACAAAAGTCATACGAAAGATCCACAAAACTGCCGCACTTACCTTTCGTTTTTTTTTTCTCTCTCTCTTGAGTGCACGCGTGACACTGGCGATCATGCCATCACATGCCAGGACAAAAGAAAAAAAAAAGAAATGAAGTTCTATTACAACACAACAGATCACTGGCCTCGTTTCAATGACGTGCTAATGATACACGCTCAGAACATGCACTGAAGTGGATGTCATAGGCGACATTTTCATGACTACACTAATTAGCACAAATGAAGACCAGGACGTAAACTGTACGTTCACCTGTTGTCTTTAAAGACACGGAGGACCATCTTCGAAGTGTTATTGGACCAGCGCACGATGTGCGATCGGTGAGGGTCGTGAGACATCGTTCGAACCGCGGCAGGCAACGAACGGTACCATCCTTTGCCAATTAAGACTTCTTTACTTCTCCCCTCGGTGGCATCGGGTGCCACACCTCACACCACACACTGCGAGCGAGCACCAGTAGCGCGAGTCTACCCACACCAGCCACCATTCGTCGTTCATAAATCGAAAGCTCGAAACCCAGCAGAAGACCCAGCTCCGACGGAACGGTTCAGCACGGCTCATTCAAGGAGAGCGAACCGGCTTCTCACTCCGAAAGAAACGCCGCTCACTTACTGAACCACGGCTCAATCGCTCTTCAAGAGAGCGGCTCAAAATATCCGGCTCGTTCCTGAGCGCTTTCTAGGAACGGTTCTTCACGCTCACTGAACGAGAGAGAGCCCAGCCGGCTTCCTCTCTCCGAAAGAACCGCCGCTCACTTACTGAATCACAGCTCCCTCGCTCTTCAAAAGAGCGGCGCGCTCCTGAGCGCTCAGGAGCGAGCCGGATCTCTTGAAGAGCGAGGGAGCCGTGGCGAAAAGAGCGGCTCGCTCCTGTAGCCGGATCTTTTGAGCCGCTCTTTTGAAGAGCGAGGGAGCCGTGGTGAGCGGCGGTTCTTTCGTTCTTCAGCCGAAGGCGAGGGGTGCAGGCGACTCTTGCGAGAAAGGGTGGGAGGGCAGTTGCTTTCTCGTACCGCTAATAGCTGGCGCGGAAGTCCCACCCAGCATAGGGTGCCTCGATGCCAGCGCCGCCGTTCAGGGTGGTGCCATCCTTTGACCGCCCCCGCGCCGCCGCTACGGTGGCTAGCCACCGTACCGCCGCTTTCTCGCTGCGAGGCCATCTTGAATCACAGCGAGCAGTTGCGATTGCTTGGTGCCGATGCTTAGTTCGAGACACAGTGCGCGCGGATGCTTCCCTGACGCTTCTACTTGCTGGACAGTGTTCAGCCGCATGAATGACAAGCTTGTCAAGTGCATCGAGTCGACATGACGGGCTGTTGTGTTCCCAAGTTCACCGGATAGACGCGTAAAGGGCTTCGTTGTTTACGCTTCCCCGGGACCCAGAGCGAAGGAAGAGATGGGAAGCCCTAGTAAAGCGGTATCACTGGAAGGCAACAAATAGCTCCTACATTTGCGAGGTAAGTGTCAAGAAAGTTTAGACTATCGCACCGTGTTTTTCATTTAAATAAGAAAGTATTCGCTGATCCTCGCTCACGTACCTACGTTCGCTCACGAACTAAGCACTGCACCGATGTTGTCTGAGCGAGCGCGCGTCGCTAAGGCTTTTGCCGTTTGGATCGGCGCAGTCTATGCGAGTAGTACCCTTATTTTAAGGACTGACGAAAATGCTTCGCCGCGAAATAGTCTTACATTAGCTACAAATCGTCATGTAAACCACCTATTTTACTTTCTTACGGAAAGCACGCATCATGTGTCTCTTGTTTCTTTTTTTTCTCAGTTTCTTTTTTCGCTACTGGTTATTTGGGACTAAAGAACGCCGTGCTTCTTCTGGGGAGAGCGGCTGTTGTGTACGTGGTAAGCGAAGCATTGTGATTTTGTCTGATTTCTCAGAAGATATCTTGCGGATCTCAGGTTGTTACGTTATATAGCTGATTTTTTAAACGAATATATTTGTAGCGTGGTGCTCGTAAGCCGATGGTCATTCGTGCTCATTCCCGATCGTAGTGGGTACTGTGACGGTCTTTAAATGCCTGTGCACGGTATGCCCTGGTGTAGTCAGGGGCGTACCAACTATTTCTCGAGTGGGGGGGCAAACCGCATATCTGACTCTCGCTCTCTCTCTCCATATATATATATATATATATATATATATATGTATATTGAATTCCTATTATAATAAGTGAAAAAGCCTGGAAATGCATCTGTCAGGTATTTTTATTTGTAACAATAGACCTATATCTCAATAACACATGGTGAACCATCGAGGCCCGAAACATTATTTGAATTCGCAGTTATTTCTTGTCGCTGTAAAATCTATATGTGATGCAGGGACAAATGGCATTGAATGCCCAGAGGTCCCTGATCCAACCCAGTAGCAGCAGTGCAGCTCACAAAAAATGCATATTTGTTGAAGTCAATTTTACTAATTAAAGAATTTTACTTGGTGTTTAAGTCTACAGAAGTCAATTTTACTAATTAAAGAATTTTACTTGGTGTTTAAGTCTACAGCATAAATGTATCGCTAGTTAAGGTAATAGTACTGTCGAGGTTATACAGAACAAAGTACAATCAACATAAATTACTCTCAATACCAAAAAGAAAAAGACGGCAGAGGTGTGCGAACTTGTTGAATTACAACCCGATTTTGAGTGAAGCTGTTTTTTTTCGAATAGTTGCACTAAATGTTTCAGTTTCCTGTAATTACATGACATACTTTGAAAAGTTACCCGTATATTAGTGTTCCGTTTCAAACCTTGTCCCAGTATAATGCTTTGAAGCACTTCTGGCTGGAAACGTTAAAAAGACAGTAATTCATGAATACACATCTTACTTCGTCACAAAATTTCAATAAACAAGATGCCTTGTTTAGCTCACCGAGGACACCGGAGAAGCAACCTATACGCATCCCGTGTGGTGCACGGGAACAAATGGGAAAACAATGGTTTAGTAATTATCTGCAACACTTGCATTTAAACCAGGAAAGTCTGATTTTCGCAATGCACTGCGCTTAAAATTCTTCATATTTTCATGGAATTTCAGGTCCATATCTCATGCAATTGTTTTAGGAGTCGGGGAAAGCGGCGGTATGGCACCCTAGCACACGTCAATATTTAACTTTCTACAAAGGCTTGCAATGAACCTACACAGAAAAAACATTTATCGCTCGTCACTCAGGATATTGTTTCGTACGTCGAATAAATATTGCCGCGCCTGTACTCTGATGAAGAGGAGGAATATGCGAGCAGGCACGCGCGTTTCTATCAAGGCGCGGTGAAGAAGAAGAAGTCGCGGCAGCGCGCTGTATTAAAAAGGCGACCTGCTGCTATTCCTCTTGATCAGGGCTGTGCGACCTCTGTTTCTGACGTTGCGACACTGGTGGAGGTGCTGGAGCCTTGAACCTCATGCGTTCAACCCCTATAAGGACTCGTACACCCAGTCCGGAAGCTCCACTTCTCGTCACGACTCCAGTCCATCGATTCAGTCGGCGCCTGCTCGGCCTGAGCCCGGAATTCCCTCCCGTTGCGCCTCCCACCAGCATGGCTGTTCCAACACCATCGGCCACTCTTCCTTCTTCTCAGACGGTGCCGAGCATTTCCCAGGTGACTCTTGAACAGCCTCACGTTCCCGCAACCTTCCATGGTGATGCTTTCGAAGATGTCGAGGACTGGCTCGATCAGTACGAGCGCGTCGCTGATGTCAATCGCTGGACCGAGCGACAGAAACTCACCCATGCTTATTTCGCGCTCGAAAAGAGTGCTCGCATGTGGTACGAGAACAGGGAAGCGAGCATCCACACGTGGGGCAATTTTCGGCGTCAGCTCCTCGATACATTCGCAAGTTCGGACCGGCGCGATTACGCGCAACAACTTATTGAGGCTCGCGTACAGCAGCCGAACGAATCTGTCGTCATGTATGCGGAGGATATGGCCCGTCTGTTTCGCCGAGCTGATCCCGATATGACCGAGGCGAAGAAGGTGCGTCACCTTATGCGGGGAATTAAGGAACCGCTGTTTGCAGGCCTTGTCCGAAACCCGCCCACAACGGTCGACGACTTCATCAAAGAAGCGACTATCATTGAGCGGGCACTTCAGCAACGTTGCCGCCACTTTGACCGCCTACCCAACAACACACCAATAAGCGCCGCAGCTCAGGGTGTTGACCAGCCTTCTTTACGGGAAATGATTAGAGTCATTCTACGTGAAGAGCTGCGAGCCCTCGGCATTACTCCTACGGAGTCTCCAGTCGTTTCGGTTGCCGAAGTCGTGCGCCAAGAGTTGCGGCAAGCCTTCTCCGCACCACCTCCATGCCCGGAGGCACGTCCATTGAGCTATGCCGACGTGGTCCGACGTCCTCCCCCTTCACCGGAGGTACCGCCATTTCAGCCTCGGACCGTTCCCGTGCCGTGGTGGCAACGAGAGTCTGTGAGACGACCTCCTGTTCGCCGTACTGACTTGTGGCGCACGGCCGACCGTCGACCACTCTGTTTCCATTGTGGGGAACCTGGCCACATTGCCCGCTTCTGTCCCCATCGAGAGGCTGGGGTGGCAAGTTTTTCGCCCGCCGCTTCTCTGCGCTTTGACGACCGTTGTGCCCCGAATCGTGATCACCTGTCGACCAGCCAAGCAGCTTCATCGCGTCGTCGCTTGCAGTCCCCATCCCCTGTGCGTTACACTTCCCCAAACCGCCAGAGTTTCGCTGACGTCGTCAGGGGTGGTCGTTCCCCTAGTCCGCGCCGGGGAAACTAACGGCAGCGACCTCCGGGGGGAAGGTTGCCCAGTGTCGCGACGCCAAAAATACCCCCCACGCTACCCAAGAGGACGATACGACGACGACGAATACTACCGCCGACGACGTTGCCCGTGCCGATATTAGCATTCTCATAGATGGACATCACGTTACAGCACTTGTTGATACTGGCGCAGACTTCTCAATCATGCGGCAGGAGCTGGCCGACCGCATTCGGAAAGTGAAGACGCCGTGGACCGGGCCACACATAAGAAGTGCCGGTGGCCAGGTAATAACACCAACAGGAACATGCACCGCTCGAATTCACATCGGTGATTCCAGCTTCGTTGCCACTTTCGTCATTATCCCCGACTGCTGCAGAGACCTCATCTTAGGGATGGATTTTCTGCGAGATCACGGCGCCGTCATAAACATTCCGGGCCGTATGGTGACGTTCTCTGCAAGCCCCTATGCCGACACCACTCATGACGGGAAACATGAGCGTCTGCGACTCGCCGACGATGTGACCATTCAACCGCGCTCCTGCCGCCTTGTATCTGTCTCGTGCCGGAAGCCCTACCATGGGGATGTGATCGCGGAGCAAATTGTTGCACTATTGCTAACCCACGGCATTTCGATTGCTAGAGGCCTACTCGACATGACTCATGGGCAAGCGGAAGTCCTTCTGACGAACTTCAGCGACGAACGCCGTCACATTCAAAAGGGCACCGCAATTGCCTACTGCGACGAAGTCATTCAAGTAAAAGATTGTTTGGCTTTACAACGTCAAGAAATGACCGTTCCGGCCTCGACACATTTGTCTTTCGACGTCAGCTCCACCCTGTCGCCTTCTGAGAGACAGCGCCTCTTGGAGCTGATACACCAGTTCGAAGATTGCTTTTCGACTACGTCAAAAGTGAAACAAACACCGCTGACCAAGCACCGTATAATCACGGATGATACCACGAGGCCGATTCGACAAAACCCCTACCGTGTAGCTCCAAAGGAACGTGAAGAGATTCAAAAGCAAGTGACCAAGATGCTCGAGGATGACGTGATCCAGCCTTCGAACAGTCCCTGGGCTTCACCCGTGGTCTTGGTCAAAAAGAAAGACGGCAGCTTGCGCTTCTGCATCGATTACCGCAAATTAAACCAAGTCACGAAGAAAGACGTCTACCCGCTGCCACGAATAGACGATTCGCTGGACAGGCTACGGCATGCACGTTATTTTTCATCAATGGACCTACGAAGCGGGTATTGGCAGATAGAGGTCGATGAGAGAGATCGTGAGAAAACGGCCTTCGTGACCCCCGACGGTCTTTACGAATTTAAGGTACTTCCTTTCGGTCTGTGCTCAGCGCCAGCCACTTTTCAGCGTTTAATGGACACCGTACTATCAGGCCTGAAGTGGCAAACTTGCTTGGTCTATTTAGACGACGTCATAGTGTTCTCGGCTACATTCGAGGAGCACCTAAGCCGGTTACTCACTGTTCTTCAAGCCATACGCTCAGCTGGCCTGACGTTAAAGCCCGAGAAATGTCATTTTGGCTTCAGTGAACTGTGCTTCCTCGGCCACGTCGTCAGTCACGAGGGTGTACGACCATACCCAGGTAAAATAGACGCTGTGGCAAAGTTCCCCACACCACCCGACAAGAAGGCAGTGAGGCGCTTCCTGGGGCTGTGCGCCTATTACCGGCGGTTCATTGCGAACTTCTCTCGTATTGCTGCCCCGTTAACACGCCTTACACGAGACGATGTTCCCTTTCTGTGGGGTGAAAATGAGCAAATAGCATTTGACGAACTACGCCAGCGCCTGCAAACGCCTCCAGTTCTTGCGCACTTTGACCTGGAAGCCCCTACAGAACTTCACACCGATGCGAGCAATGTTGGTCTGGGGGCCGTACTGGTGCAGTGGCAAGACGGCTTCGAAAAAGTAATCGCTTACGCCAGTCGAACACTCTCTCGTACGGAGGAAAACTACTCGACTACCGAGAAGGAATGCCTCGCCGTGGTGTGGGCGGTTACCAAATTTCGCCCATATTTGTACGGCCGTTCATTCAAGGTTGCCAGCGATCATCATTCTCTTTGTTGGTTGACTAACTTGAAAGATCCATCTGGCCGTTTGGCGCGCTGGAGTCTTAGGCTTCAGGAGTTCGACATGACCATCATTTACAAATCAGGGAAAAGGCACACCGACGCCGACTGCCTTTCGCGGTCACCCGTAGAGCCCGCAGGTACCGATGACGCGGACGTTGACGCTGCATTTTTGGGAGTCGTCGACGCCGTCACCATTTCACAGGAGCAGCGCCACGACCCAGAGCTGCTCCCACTCATTAATTTCTTGGAAGGCCGAAGTACAGACGTCCCGCGACTCTATGCCAGGGGACTGCCGTCGTTTTGTCTGCGAAATGATGTTCTCTATAAAAAGAACTTTTCTTCCAGCGGCAGCACGTACCTGCTTGTCGTACCGATATCACTTCGCAAAGAAATACTAACAGCATGCCACAATGAAGCCACCTCAGGTCATCTAGGCTACACGAGAACACTGTCCCGACTCCGACGCAAGTACTATTGGCCAAAGCTACCCGCTGCTGTGAAACATCATGTACAAACATGCGCCGACTGCCAAAGACGCAAAGCACCTCCCGGCAAGCCTGCAGGTCTCTTACATCCAGTCGAGGTACCAGGACAGCCTTTCACCCAAGTTGGAATGGATTTCCTGGGCCCATTTCCAACTTCTACAGCCGGCAACAAATGGATCATTGTCGCAACCGATTACCTGACGCGCTACGCGGAGACTAAAGCTACGCAGCGGGGCACAGCAGCCGAAGCGGCTCATTTTTTCATCGAGAACGTCGTCCTTCGGCACGGTGCCCCAAAAGTAGTCATCACAGACAGGGGAACTGCCTTCACTGCAGAACTTCTTGACTCGGTTCTCACACTAAGTGGTACAAACCACCGGAAAACAACCGCATATCACCCCCAGACCAACGGACTGACCGAGCGGCTTAATAAGACCCTCGCAGACATGCTATGCATGTACGTCGACGTGGAACACAAGAACTGGGATCAGATTTTGCCTTACGTAAATTTCGCATACAATACCGCTCGACAAGAAACTACTCGAATGACGCCCTTCAGCTTGGTCCACGGTCGCGAAGCCACGACGACGTTGGATGCCATGCTGCCTCACGAGTGTGACGACATACCTACCGACGTTGTCGAATTTACTCAGCGCGCCGAAGAAGCTAGACAGCTTGCCCGCGTACGTATCTGCTATCAGCAAGGCCAAGATGCAAAACGGTACGATCTTCGACACAGGTCCGTTATCTACACTCCCGGCGATAAAGTATGGGTTTGGATACCCATACGCCGTCGTGGACTTTCTGAAAAACTGCTAAGACGGTACTTTGGGCCATACAGAGTGATTCGACGCCTGAGCGACGTGACCTACGAGGTCGTTCCTGACAGTGACAGTAACTCCAGTCGCCGCAAGCACTTACCCGAAGTGGTGCATGTGGTGCGGGTGAAGCCGTATGTGTCGAACTAAGTTTCGTTTGTTCTTTTCTGTTTTTTTTTTGTGGTTTTGTTTTGCGTGTCTTACTCTGTGCCATTTGTACACCGCCCTCATATGCTTAAGTTACGCATCGGGACGATGCTTCCTTCGGAGGGAAGCAAATGCCGCGCCTGTACTCTGATGAAGAGGAGGAATATGCGAGCAGGCACGCGCGTTTCTATCAAGGCGCGGTGAAGAAGAAGAAGTCGCGGCAGCGCGCTGTATTAAAAAGGCGACCTGCTGCTATTCCTCTTGATCAGGGCTGTGCGACCTCTGTTTCTGACGTTGCGACAATATTAACACCATGTCCCGCATAGTTTACTGAGGATACCGGGATCAATAACTAAATGCCGTGTATAAAGCATAAAAACTGGGGGAAAGCGAGTATTCAGTAGCGGTTTTTCGAGTACGTAACCAACCACCTCAGTTCAAATTTTCCGAACACGTCACAATAAAGTGCTCTTCATTTCTTCAAAATATAAAATATCTGCTGTTCTTGCTCCTGCCGGGAAACAAGTAGTAGGGTAGCTCTTATTCAGAAACGGCCTGAAAATGAAATTGATAAATGCAGTAGTGACAAAGGCCTTTAGAAAAAATTCAGTTAAGTGTTCTATTGGCACTGAAATGGCCCTGCACGTTCGACCGAGGTCACTTTCACGAACATACAACCTCGCAGACCTTTATGTAATGTCCCGTTCTGGGACCTTTGAGGTATCATGAATAAATGAACTTGCATATAAAACGCTAATCCGTTCTAAACTAGAATATGTCAGTGCTGTCTATGACAACCACCAGGTTAATATGGTTAATTCCCTTGAATCGGTTCAAAATCGTGCTGCCAGGTTCATTCTCTCTGACTACTCCTATAATACAAGTGTCTCAGCCTTAAAATCCCGGTTGTGTCTTCTCTCGTTCACCTCCCGCCGCAAAAGTGCTTGTCTTTCTTTATTTTTTAGGTTCTTTCATTCGCTGCCCACAGGTAACCAAATCATCATTCCAGCTCATCGTTTCTCCCGCCATACGCCTCCCAATGCTAGCTGTGTATCTACCACGCGCCCATTCCACCACGCATCAGTGTTCTTTTTTTGTGCACTCAGCCCGAGAATGGAACACACTTCCTACAGAGATCGCCCTCATCACCCACATTTCCCGTTTCAAAACTGATATGAAGACCATCCTTCAAGTCACGTCACCTAACCTGTCCCGCCATTTTTCTACGCGCCCACCCCTCATGTAATGTCCCGTTCTGAGACCTTTGAGGTATCATGAATAAATGAATGAATAAATAAATAAATATACGATAAGTCTTGATTACACAAATAAATTCGGCAGTTACACCTGTAAGTGGTTTGATTAGTTTTTTGATGGTGATGAGATTTATATTTATACTGCAACGCTACGTAGACTATCTCTGGACGGAGATTCAATAGTTCCAGCATTTGATAATCCAACAAGTTCATGCAGTAAGGCACACTCATCGTTGGGCGCCGCTGATTATCCGGACCTCTCCCCTCGCCCGAAGGTTAAATATATCAAGCCGATTGTTTTGTTTTTTTCAAGTATGCTTAGGCGGTAATGTGTAACTGCGGGAACTGTCCAGCGCCAGGACTTCTGCGCAATGGAAGCGTGAATGGCGAATCTCGCGCGTCGCCCACTACAGCGCGTCACGAGGAGGCACAATACTCGCTGCCCAAACCGGGGATCAGTAGTAAAGAAAAGCATTATTAACAAGGTGACTCTATTAAGAAATAAAATTTAGCTTCAGCTGTAGTTTTGTTGGACTTTCCAGTGTGTAGCCGAAAGTGCCCCCTCTCGAAAGTGGGGGGGCAAATGGTATGCTTTGCCCCCCCACTTTTGACAGTGGGGGGGGGGGGGGAAAGTGCCCCCCCTGCCCCCCCGGTAGATACGCCTATGGGTGTAGTAGAGTTAAGGGGCATCATGGGACCAAAATGTTTCGGCGCTTTCTGGCATGGTGTCTGTTGTAGCCTGTGCATTTCTTCGAAACATGTGAAGCGAGGTAATACAGCATTACTTCTGCGAAAATTTATTTTTAAGCACTGTAATGGGTTCTCTGTATTTACAAGGCAACTTTTCATATCAATAATCACTTTTGTTGTTTTACTTGTACTTAGAAGCACTTTGAAGAGGACCAGTACGAGGGAAATCGACAGGATGGGCGCCGTCTGTTAAAGTCAACAGCCCTACATCATCATGGACTATAATTTCGAAGTGAAAAACATTGCTAATCTGTATTTGACTGTCTTAGTTTCATTTAAGTTTTTGTACGCGATATATATTCAGTGTTGTTTATTTTTTCAATGTAGCTATCAGTGTTGTAATGGTTATTTATAGAATGTTCTGTACTCGCCATCGATGTGTTTGGCTGATGCGATGTATTCGATGGTAGCTGATGTATTCTGGCTGGATATCTTGATTAATGTTACCCGCGGTTGCCTTTTCTTGTTTGTATTCTTGTTTTCAATTTATATTGTGTGTAATAAGGTGGTTGTACTCGAACCCCCCCCCCCCCCATGTAATGAATAAATTTTAAAAAACTCTCCCTATCCCGAATTGTGTGTCGAGCCTACCTTGCGAATTTTTTTTATCTCGTCTTTCAACATAACCTTCAGGCGCCGCACAGTACATATAAGTTTTCCGCACAGTACATATGTGTACTACGCAAGATTGACACAGACAAGTTACGTTACATTTTTCTCTACAGCACTAACTAAACCTTATTTTCACATCGCAGTTATTTTTACACCAGCTTAATCCTGTCAGCACACAGTTTTGTGGGCAAAAAAAAGCAACATTGCGCGTAGATATCGTCAAATAATTGCAACGAACGCGAATAGCACGCGCAACGCAAGGGAAACTAACCGCCGTGCGCGAGTGGCTGGCTACGGTAAAGGAGGCGTGACGTGTAAACCAAAATACAACAGCGAAAAAGAAAAACTTCCACACACAGGGGGTCGCAACGCTTATATAACAAGCATCCAAGCGCAAAAAATAGTGCGTATTTTAAACATACACATGGCATATTATATGTGATTGAATTAGGCAACTTGGGGCATGTTCCCGGCGCCATACATTTACGTCTTCGACCTTCGACGAGTTAACGGCATTAGTTATAAAGATGTGCATATGCGATACCGATAAAAAAATCCTCATCAAGGCCTCACTTGGAAGTGCGCCGCGAGTAACACTATTTATGAACGCAAGCGTAGCTGAGTCTGAGCTCGTGTGATTCAATATGGCGGTGCCAGCGGGGTTGTCTCCACCCTGAACGGCAGGGTTGGCATTCAGGCAGCCTAATCCAGCAGAAGACACGGCTCTGACGGAACGCACCGGCACGGCTCTCTCAACGCGAGAGAACCGGCTCCCTTTCTCCACAAGAACCGCCGCTCATTTTTATTGAACCACCGCTCACTCGCTCTTTAAAAAGAGTCGCTCACAAGATCCGGCTCGCTCCTGAGCGACCCATCTCTACACAACACCATCCGAGAACTAGTGGAAGGTCACTTTAATAGCTCCATTGAACAAGGCAAGGGTGCCTTATTCTATCCCGGCTATGAACCAAGCACCAAGAAACACGAAGACCGCACACTTACGCTTAGCATTCGAAACAAAATTCACGTGGCCCCAGTTCCCCAGATTTTGCACCCTGACCGTGATAAAGCCCGGAGACAGGCAAGAGCCCGTGGCTCGACTGTTTGGCGTTGACACATCGGACACACGGGTCCTATACGCCAACGTGGCCCGGTACCCACAGAGATGGTACAGCCACTCTGGGGGCTTCGGCCTCGCTCAAAGCTGTGGAAAGTGGCACGGCAAGGAGGCTGCTATCGCCCCAGCCATGGTACACGCTTCAACCATACCGGCACCAGATGGACCGCCTGCAGGACTTCGGAACAAGGAAGGGTGACATCCGACACACACCGCATCCTTACACCTCACCGCTTTACACACGGTCTGCACACCTGCAGACGCCTCTCTCCATGGTAATGCTAATGCGGTAGCGCGAGAGCTCGCTAAGCGGCCGCCATTGGAAGAGCTGTCCAACCCAGACGACCCACGGACAGAACTACTGAACTATACTGAACTTCTACAAGATTACCCAGATAGCAGGTGACCCGCCAAAATTTTCCTTAACCAAGAAGATGCCGTCACATGGTGACTTCTTCAAAGTAATTCATTCGCTTGTCTCCTTTATCTTCATCTCTTCCAGCCCACACAATTTCCCTCATACTGTCCCTACTGTGGAGCAAAGCCTGCAGTATATCGCGGCACCTGGGAAAGTCCCCTGTGCTCCCCTATTCCTTCACCATCACCTTCTTCCTGGGAGATTGCGCTGACCAGTTTAGACTCACAAGAGCAGCGACGGCTAATCCAGCGGGCAGGCGGAGTGGCGCGAGCCAATGGGGCCCTGAACTAAGGGCTCCACTCTACGAGCAAGTCACCCCAACCCATTAAAATTAAAGCTTTTCTCTCTCTCTATCCATTCCCGTGAATTTATATTGGAGCCACCGAACGCAAGCTTCCTCTTAAGGTGTGCGCATGCCCTGCTTTTGTTATCAGTCAGGCCCGTTGTTGACACGAGTCCCTGACAGTACATCGCGCGTGCTGACAAATTACAATTTCTCATTTTATCTTCTCTGGCGCATGCGCTGTTATGGTATCTGTAAGAAAAATGGAAAACGCATCACAGTTGGCACATCTTACTCGTCGTTTTCTTTTGTGTCCAGGATCGAGCAGATAACTCACAGTGCATATGAACTGCAGAAGTGAACAGCGTAGCAGACGACGCTCGCACTAGAGTGGGCATTGCGACCAACTATCACTCGTGCCACCGCTGACCATCAGCAATGCTGGGGCTCGTGTCATATTGCAAAACATCTGACCGATTGTACGCGTGCCATCATTCCTGTAGGGGCAATGAGATTATTGGGCTAGCCATATCCTAATAGCTTTTATTAGACATGACTCTGGGCTGCGATACGCTCAATTATAGGGCCGGTTTGTTTGGAAACTTATTTTTGGCTTTCTTGCTTTGTCAGAATTTAAAAAAAGCTGCTGCAGGCAATAATGGCACAATTTATATTCGCCGAACTACCCGTGGGTGCGTGCCATAGATCCGGAGAGAAGAAAAAGAAGTCGCAATGGGTTCCAGCGAGGATGAGGAGCCCGAGGAGGCCGAGAAATCGAAGGAGTGCTTGGCAGCACACGGCTACACGGTTGGGAAGACGCTCGGCGCGGGATCCTATTCAACAGTCAAGTAAGAACGTGCGTTGGCACATTCCAACACATCACCTCCAGTCAAAGCTGGAAAACCATGACATTCGATGGGGGCAAGAACGCCCGTGTAGCGTGTATTGAGATCTACAGGTGGTCAAACTTAATCGTAAGTCCCCCACCTACGGCGTGCCTCATAATCATAGCGTGGTTTTGTCACGTAACGCCCCAGAATTAATTTTTTCAGAGCGATGACGTCAAAGTAAGGGAGAACCAACGTTTATTGTATGCTTTCATGTATGTAGCCTCGATGTGACGCCAAGTGCCTCGTGCACATGTATTGTATATGACAGACCTCATTTCCATAATTAGTCATGTATGGCTTGAAATCGCAGCCGCTGTCACAACTAATTGTCTAGTGAAAGTGTAATTTTGCTCGTAGTTCTTTTATGTGGGCATATTCGTCCTACATTATCGATGGTGAACCAGTGCAGAAACACGAAGGGACACAAACAAGCGCTGTGGCTCGTAGCGGCTTTATTTCACATGGGCGCACACAATTTACAATCAGGTGAACTAGACATGTGGAAACGTTGAACCGAAAATAACAAAAGAAGACAGCAGATTTCAGCGATTGACTTCGGCTCCAAACACATTCATTGTAGACGGCGCATTTTCCCACAATGTATATACCTACAACCTATTTTTGTTTACCTGCTTCTTACTCAAACAATTGTGTTCACACACTATGGCAAAGTAATAAGGTGGTTGGTTGGAGGAGAGGGGCTGCTGTCGCATAAAAATATATTCTTTTAAGTAAACATGTATATAATATTTAAATGGTCAATACATCTGTGTGATAATAGAGAACGGTGTAGATTAGATGAATAAGTTCTGATCTTTTCTTTGTAATGATCGCTACTTATGGTCTGTATGACAGAGTAATGCATGTTGTGGAATTCGACCTGCGTATATGGACAAACTTTATCGCTATCTACTCGGTTGTCTAAGGTGGCTAGAATTATTTAGTTATAATGTATAGCTGTACGGAACCTTTCATTCGTAGCGGCTTGCCCAATAGCTTATGGTAATCCGTTTTTTTTTTGCTTGGGGCGGTTAAGCATTTTACTATTTGAATATATTTTATTCGTATGGTCTTGGTTCATCATATTTATTTTCGTTTCTTTTGCTGTTATCAATGCGAGGTGGCATTGGGGTCATTGTAACAGTGCTAGTGCGCAAACTTTTAATAACTTGTGTAAAATAGCCACATTTTAATTCGTTCAGTAAAGTAGGACAACATCCAATTGTCTACCTTCCCCACGTGTCACCAGCGTGGTACTTGAGATGACCTTCAAATTTGAAGTCTCCTTACATGAGTTTTTAAGTTTAGTGTTTGTGTAAACCAATATTATGACCGCAAATGAGAAGGCAGTTGCTGTGTTAAATGCTTCTTGCAACTCAGGCTCGTTGAATCGTTTTGACGTTCCCGCCTGGGGATTGATTAAGGTGCAAACTTATTTACTGCAACTGAAGCCACGGGCGGAATGGCACAGTGTCACCTACAAGATTTGAACAATTTCATTTTCCCTGTACATTTGCAGGCTGCTATAAGCGGGACCCGTGAACCTGGCCGCAGGCGCAGTCTTCCGGGGCCGCTTGGTAGGAGTAGGTGTCATAGGCAGTGACTTTGATTAGTACAGACTTGATGGCGAGACAGTGGAGTCGGCGTTGTGGGTCGGGAAGTGGTGCTGAGGACGAGGTGTTGGAGGGTGTTGATGGTCTGGCTTGGCCTCTTGATGTCCAAGGCGGGCTGCTTGCAGAATGGCATCGTGAAGCGCAACGCCGTTCACGGTCCGAAGATTGAGGCCGCCACTGGGATGGAGGATAATTTTATGAACGTCGATGGGTAGCTTCGAGTAGCGTAGGGCAGAGAGTTGGGGCGGCCGGGGCCGGTGGCCTGCCATGGCTAGAGGCATATATGGCTACTTACATTTCGTGGCGGCGGCGGAATTCGGAGTAATGGAGGGGCGACTCGAGCTTCGCTTGTCGTGCGCTGATTGCCAGCCGCTGGTAGAGGTAAGTTCCGAGGTTGGTATGTCTTCTCCCTCTACTACAATCGGTTCCATGCCGCCGTCGAGGTGCCGACGCCCCAGATGGTCCCTGTGCGTAGCTGCGTCTCTTGAGCCGGTATGTTGTAGCAATGCGTTATGCTTTATGCTATGCTAGTCTTAGCATCCACCACTCACCTCTCACTCATATGCCTGCTGATCCCGTTCATAACATGAGCGGACCATCGCTCTGACCACTGACCAAGCACGAAAAGCGCGAAAAGGTACCGGAAAGGCATCGCTACAAAATACCAGCCTTGTGGCATTCGGTGTCGGCCGCTGCTACGCCGCGACGCTTAGCCTCTTAGCGCAGCGTGGTCAGGAAAATAGATGTACTACCCTCTTCATGTGGTGGTCCAAACCATGAAAAGTTGGTATCGCCAGATTCCGGTCGAGAAGCAGAGGCTGATGATACTAAATTCAGATGGCTGGGATGGGTTGATCCGCTCGCTGGTGACAAAGTTTGCGGAGTGCATGTGAAGCGCGTCCGCTCTCCCCAAGAGGCACCAGCGTTCCCCTCCGGTGATCCAGCTTCCCAGTGCGGCAGTGAACGAGGTTTTGGTGGTGCTAGCTTGACAAACGTGGCCCTGATGATTGCTGCAACCTGGAGGGCGCAGGCGTGATGTCGTTCGTGCGGAAAGCTGCATCTGCTGCAAGGATGCATGGACCGTCGAGTTCAGGATCAGGGGCGTAGCCAGGGGGGGGGGGGATTTCAACCCCCCCCCCCGAAATTTTTTCCGCAACCCCCCACCCCCCACACTTACCCACCCTTAGTTCTCGTCGCTACGCGCTGACATAATTCATGAAACCGGTGCTACTATCACAATTTCATTCCTGGGCGCTTCCGTTTGGGTTGGTAATTTGCAGCGAATCATATGTCTGCATATGGAAAAAACGGTCACGGTGTTTGTCAAGGCTTTGACACTCTGTGAAGTTTTGGGCGAGAATGTGGCGGCCGCATTCTGAAGCAACAAATGCGCAACAAATGAACCAACAAAGGCGGCAGCCGCATTTTAGATTATGGCGAAAACGCTCGAGGCCCGTTTACTTAGATTCAGGTGCACGTTAAAGACTCCAGGTGGTCGAAATATCCGGTATCCATTTCAGCCGCTTCCCTTCAGGTGCCGGTTAGGCCGCGCTCGAAGTAGGATCTTAGGCTACGTTCACACTTGGTCTCGAAGCTGTCGGAAGCGGCAAAAGCTTGCAAAAATCCGCCCGCCTAGGCGGCAAAACAGGCAGAAAAACAGGCAGCGAGCCAAATCGGTCTCGGGCCGATTTTTTCGCCTGGCGAAGCGGAAACGCGGCGGAAAGTCGTTCTCCTTCACTGGAAGCTACACTAGCATGTAAACAACCGGTCGTAAAATTGAACATGGCACCAAAATTTTAGGCTGTAATGATGATCGACGCGATCAAGAACCAGCCCTTGCTCTACGACAAGAGTGGAACTAAAACGTACTGTCAGCAATACTCGCGATAGTATTCAATGTCGCGCGACCAGAGGTGCGGCAACGAAGCCTTGGCGTGACCCAAGTTCTGGCGCTTTTGCAAAGCGAGGCGAACCCACCACCGCCGTTTCCGAGGTGTCCGCGTCTTCCGTTTATTCATTGTCCATTTCTAGAAAACAAGTAGGTAGAAGTATAAAAGCCATTTCTTCTTCCACTTCCACGGCTGAAATAGTTAGGCAGATTCCTCGTTGGCGCTCCATAATTCTTCTCGAACGTGTACGGTATGTTGCAGAACTCGCGGGGTGCTTTTCTCGTCGCGACGATAGATTGGGAGCGTAGGTCTCACGTAGGACGCCCAGGCTTTGGCGAGCCCCAACACAAGGGCCAGCCCCTGTTTTGGCTGTGGTGTTCCCGTTGCCCCTTTGGTGACCTGGAGGCGCCGACAATACGAAATGATGAAATGTTATTACAACTTGTAAATAAAAGCTATTAAAGAAATATTAGCATGCCTAGGCACCAACCTGTGACTCAGCGCTCCCGCGCCCGTGTGAGGAGAATTACGGAACGCCAACGAAGAATTTACCGAAGGTCGCAGATGACGCACCAAGTTGCGTAAAATTATCACTTTTGATGACGGTATGTGGGTCAAAGAATGAACATACCGCTCGAAATAATGCGATAGTGAGCGCCACCACGCCGACAAACGTACGCAGACGAGATGGATCTGGACGAAAACGGCAGCGGCGGCCGCGGCGGTAGCAAAACAAATGTGAACTTGGACAGGCGCGGAAAAAATTTTCCGGCCGCTTTGGCCTTTACGCCCGCTTGCCGCTTCCCAAGTGCAAACAGTCTGCGCGAGAAACGTCTCGTTTGCGATTGCGCCCCTACGGAAGGCTGGTAATTACTGTTGTATTGTTGAATCCCAAACCAGCAATTACGGAAGGCTGGTAGTTGCTGTTTTGTTGTGGAATCCCAAACCAGCAATGTACACACGAAGGGGTTGATGACAGCTGTCAAATTCCACCGACTCGCAACAGAATGCAAGAAACAGACAGCCGACAAGCATGCATGAATTACTGCTGTGCGCAGTACAGCGTAAGTAAGCTCTTGTTGCAGGCGCTTACAGTTCTCGTCGGAGTTCACGCGTCCTGAGAAATTGATTATGTGCACTATGTACTGAACAAGACCGGAGTTCATTCCTGCATCACTAGTACACCAATCAGTCGAGATTCTGTGAGGTACAAGGCCGCTTCCTGTTTGCACTGGCGTAAGTGAAGCAGAAATGAGTTGCACGCACTACTTAAAATGCGTACACATGCCATATCTATGCTGTGCGGTGAAATATTCTGTACAATTCTGAATCTGTTGACGTAAAGGCAAATGACGGCTGCGCGCTCGCACACAGCGGAAGACACAGCGGCCCGTGCACTTGCCGCAGGAAATGCAACCCTCTCGCATGAGGGAGCAGGGTGACGAAAGCTTCGAAAATAAAAAAAAAGCCTTACGCGTTTTTGCGCGTATTTAATTTTCTAGCGCAAAGACGCAGCGAACGAGCTATTGCTATAGGAGTAGGTATAGCCTGCTCACACGTGCATTTCCGCGCGTATAGCCGTCCTTGACTTGTGAAACGCACTTCGCCCCGACGAGGACGACGGCATCTACGCTTAACGGAAATTAACAATAAATGATGTCTTCTCCGATCGCACGGGTCGTCTCAATGATGCGTTTTCGAAGACTACCAGTCCATTCAGTGGCGCGATGAGAGACCGTTGCTCCAAACGCCCAGTGTACCTGTCGTACTTACTGTATTTACGGAGCGTACTTTACGTTTTACATAGTTTCTTCACAAGCACATGCACACGCGAGGGGTGGGGGGCGGTCCCATGTCTTTGATATACATGTATAGAGTCTGCTTAAACTACCCATATCTATTATCGATCACGTGACGTAGAGGAGCGCAGAGGCTTGCCCCCCCCCCCCCCTTCGAAAAATATTGCTGGCCACGCCCCTGTTCAGGATGATGCGGGGAACGCAGCGGCCACGGTGCAGGCTCCTGAATTTCGACTCATCAGGGAATGATGGTTTCGCTGGGGCACCTCTTCGCTTGCGAGGCGCATGACAAGCAGCATCGAATCTGACACCTGCTGATGTTGCGACCGAGGTAGCAAGCTCGCGACGACCGCGCTTGCTCAATAGAGGTAACCACCGTGCTCTCGCTTGGTAAGAAGGGCTTGATGGTGCGTTTGGACGCTTTCTAGGTGTATGGCATCAGCGTCTCATCTGGCACCTGCTAATGTAAAGTCGGCAACAGCGAAGGGACGCGTGTCAGCGTGCCGGTTGTGTGGTGATAGGCAAGAGGCTTTCCGTGTCTAGTGGCGTGAGCTGAGGATGCACTTTTACAGCGAAGCGGTATACCTCGACCCTCCAATGCATTGTTGTGTCTGTAGGTGAAAATGACCTCTTTCGTGGGCCTATTCCGGAGGTAGTGCAATCGTAGGCTAAAATTGAAGCGAAAAATGTATGCCTGTACTACTAGGTAGTCTCGATAAAGAAGAACATAAAACACGTCGCGTGTCAACATGATGGATGACAAGGCGGCCGTTAACAGAATGGTTGATAACGACATCCGCATGTACCAGGGGGCGTGACGTCAATACACATATAAAATATAACCTAGGTGCAGGTTTGTGATAGCCCAATTTGTAACACAGGACGTGAAGTCACTACATTAGATATATATAAAGAGGGCCCGCCTAGTAAAGCATTGCATTTGTGTTGTGACAGTGTTGTGGGAAGGCTACATATAGTGAGCACTCCTGAAGAGCCGCGTTCATACGAGGAACGGCGAAGAGAACAAAGACGACAATGTGAACAATGGCGTCGTGCTCGTGCCACGGATGAAAATCGTGTCCAGGACGCTCAGTGCAAGCGCCAAGCGCGGCAGGATAATGATGAATGTCGTGAATTTCAAAACGCGACTAAGTAATAAAGGTACAATTCAATAAATCGTTGCAAGGGTGCAAATTCTCAATTTAAGAACAAATTCCTCGACGTAGAATTTCAGTTTAGTCGCTCCGTGTGTGATCGACTATGGTTCCAGGTTAATTGCTATTTCGCTTGTCTCTGGTCCACTCTGTGTAGGTGCACGAGGTAGCAGCGCAAGTCAAGTCGTAGGCCGTTTAAACGTCCTTGGCTAATAATTAGGTAAAGTGCATGTGAATGTCGCCATGTGAAATATTTCAAGCGACGTCGCAATGAGTAATCGTTCTTGGTGCCGTTTACAGTTATGCTGTTCAACCACCTTCACTGCGGGGATGGGAGGCCAGGCTTTTTGAATCACGCCAGTGTCTTTATGGATTGAGACAGTTCCGGTGCACCACTGTGAGTGGGGAATCAGAAGGCCACGGGAAGTACACTGGCCTATAGCGAGGAGGTACAGTGCACGCGATAGCTGGTCTGACCGTGCTGTGGCCGAGGGATCTCACTGGGAACATACGCACTGGTGTGCATCTCCCCATCCTCAAAGGTACTGCTAGTGGCTGTAGCATCTCTCGGATTTGGACCGGGTATACCATGTGATTCGGGTGAAGTGTATGCCAACGCAGTGGTATGCGCGGACCTGGATATCAAATGGTCATAGCGGTGAAGTAGCGGGCTCACTGGTTGTGGGGTTGATGGGACCGGTAGCGGGACAGAAGGATGTTTGTCACCGTAGGAAGGACGAGACGCGGAAATGGCAGTTGTCGCGTCGTCTGCTAAGCGTGGCTCCTGTGATGTAGGTGCGGCGGAAAATTTATGAGTAGTGGCGCGCAGCTCTCACCAGGCGCCTATGGCAAAGAGCATGATGTACGTTGAGTGTCTCCACGGAGCTTTCCGGACGGCAGGGCCACAGTTGAACACGTCAAGGGCTGTCGAGCATTGGCGGGCACCACTAGCGGGTCTATCGTTGCAGCCGGGGCTCGGTGGCTGGCGCTGTTGAGCCGGCCCTTGTTGATGTTCTGGTTAAGACGTCAGCAGTCAGCAATTTCATGGCGGATGAGGTCCGATGAGCGGCCACATTTATTCAGGAAGCTGGCCTGGCCATGGAAGCAGGTGTCGTTAGAGCGTTGTCGTCTTCGTCCACGGCTGGCGCGTTCGTACGTGCTCGTGTCAATGCTCTGCGAGGGGAAGAAGAGGTTTTGCGCGCTATGCTCGGGAGAGAGATAAGGAAAATGAGAGCGAGAGAGAGAGAGAGACGCGCAATTCACGGAGCGGGTCTGCTGGAACGCGTTGTCAGCACTGCAACGCGGTGGAACGCGGTGTCGGCATTGGAACTCAGGTGCCGCCAAGGCCGAACCGAGCTACTACCAAGTTCAACCTCGCTACACGAGTATAGGCCTAGCTACAACCAAGTTTAAACCTCGACATAGCCAAGCTCAACCTAGCTACAACAAAGTGACGAAATAAGTCAGCCAGATTCGCTGTGTCTTGAGCTTTGCGCGGCATAGTGCAAGCTGTCGCTTTTTTTTTGTTCGTGTTTGAGTTCATCACGGCAAAGTAGGTACATATAATGGTAAGTAGGTACAAGTAGGTGGAATTAATATTACATTATTCCTTCTGACGCAAGTTTCTAAAATACTGCTGTAATTTACCGCAGGCTTGTATCCAAGGGCGGTGCGACATATGCCTGCAAAATCATTTCCAAGGAAAAGTCTTCGATGATTTATCGAGTAAAGTTCCTGCCTCGTGAGCTTAAAATTCTCGGCTCGACCAGGCACCCGCACATTACCCAAATCTTCACAATCATCGAGGAGCCAACTAAAGTGTTCATCATCATGGAGATGGCCTGCGGTGGAGACCTTCTAGAAAAGATACTGGTAGGTTACAATTGCAATGCCTCGTAACCTCGCCACCTTCTAGGCGTTAGCCGTCGGCAGTCGACTATTGACAGGATCCGCTTATAATAGCCGATATCTGACCCATGTGCTGCTTTCGAAAAATAAAGACATTTTCATTACGAACAGAAGAACAATTTGTGCTAAGATACTCGCGCGGGGCTTCTCAAGCACATGTTTCTCGCGGCGGCTTCTGTTACGTGCAGCGGTGAATAAGGAAACCAAATGAAGTTTAAAAATATAGCATGCCACGGTGCTTGCGTGCAAGGAACTAATCATCAATTGTCACGCTCCCGTTTATGAAAGCATCCCTCTCTGCTACGGCGGAACTTGTTCTAATCACAATGGAAATTCTCGCGTTTCATCTGGGAATCATACTTCGCTTCGCCAACTACTGAGCGCCTCAAGCGTTATTGGGAATTGCAGAAAGATAATCTACTAATACAACTGTATAACTCTTCTCTTTTGTGTTCTTCTAATACAAGTGGCAATATGCAGCGTGGAAGAAAGGAAATTCATTAAAACTGTACAGTGTGCTCGCTAGTCCTATCATTCAAAGGCTCACTGACTACTTGTTACTGGCTTACTCTGCATTTATATGCTTTCCTGGCAGGACAACTGTAAACGGAATTTTCAGCAGTAGAAACTGTGGGTTCTGTCTCAGATTTGTCTGGATTGTTTATAGAACTCTGTGTTCGAATAGTGGCCCGTATGTATAGAAGACACTCTTGCTGTACAAAAAAAAAAAGAAAGTCACAGGCCTTCGCGGCACACACAGCACAGTCACAGTGTAAGCTGGTGGAGCCAGGGGTTTAAGAGTAGCAATTTCGGCACCACCCACAACAGGGTCTTCGCGGCTAAGTCTCTTCGCCTCGTTTTGACGAGAGCGATCTCAACTGTCCGCTCGGCGTCGACGACGAGCTGTGGTTTGTAATGCTCTCTGCACAGCACTCTGCTGAGCCCGACGATGCTTGGTTGTAGCCGCGCACGTAGTTCTACGATTCCATTCTTCAGTAGCGGTTCGTACCTTGCGAGGAGACGCCATGACGTGTACAGAAGAGGTACCGAGAATACGTGGCGCACATCTCACATCGGTATCGCATTTATTGCGTGCCTCGTCTGAATCGCATCTCGTCTGCGCCTGTGCATGCGGCTTTTGCAGCTGCCTTAACTAGATGGCGCCCCCATACTGGTGGAGGCTCGGGTCGTCTGCACCTGCGCGCCTGCCTAGGGTGCGTTTATCTATTGACCCTTTTCGCGGAGCAGTTTGTTTTAGAGAAACGTGATGGCGCTAACGGCGGCTTGCCATACCCCTCCTCAGCGACCGCGCACGAATACAAAACCATTACCGCTTCTACCTAGATTCTGTGTGATCAGCTGTCGGAAACGCTACTGAGTTTTCGCTAACGCACTGTGCTCTATTCACTCTGGTTTGAATCCTGTGGATTGAAGACGTGTGCAGTAGTTGGCTGCAAAAATAGTGACTGGCATATTAAGGAATGTAATGAATATGTGGGGCCAAGTTCGCGGACCGCTGCTGCAATTGTCCGTACGTGTTTCCGGCACTTCGAGATGTACGGCTCTTCTCGAGGATACACAAATTTTTTCATCCGCCTGCTTTGTATTGCTAACCTTCAAAGAAAGGGCTTCAGCCCCGGTACGTCCGCAAGAGTGAGTACTGCTCTTTAAGCAATGATAACGGGAGTAGCGCCGCCTCCTGTCATAGTAGGTTTCGCGCATAGTATTTACGCACATCTACCCCAACCAGCACGGATACTTACATCCACACTTTCGCCAACGTGTCAAGAATAAGTGAATGGGCGCACACTTGAATATATTGTCACGAGCCTCGAGAAGTAGTCCTGAAGGTTTAATAAACGTAGAGCAGCTGGCTCTTGGAAGACGCGACCGTCGGGGCTGGCTCGAGCAGAGAAGGAGCGCGCGGTCTTCTTTCTTCTCTTGGGCTCGACCCACTCTTGCCCTCGGCCCACTACCTACAGGTGGCAATATCCCCCCTTCGGAACGAAAGCATCGCCTCAATGCTAAAAAAAAAAGAAAAAAATAGGCGTAGAAGACAAACAAGAAGAAGGCAGGCAAAGCGAAAGTACACAAAAAAATGTAGCCATCACGCCGGCACAGTCAATGAACGAAGAAGCAAGCTCCCAAAGATAAATGAAAAGTATAAACAAAGAAGGGAATGAGAGAAAAAACGAAAACAAAAAAATTATGGTCGCGCAATGTACGGCTTCATGCGCACAACATGAACGATGTCTGAGGTCGGTTGTCTTTGTGTCCTACTCAGTGTCTGCGATGTTGTGTCCGAAACAACTTCGTAGTTCACGTCACTGACACGGCGGAGCACTTTATACGGACCGAAATACCGGCTCAGCAGCTTTTCACAGAGGCCACGACGGCGAACGGTTGTCCACACCCAAACTTGGTCCCCGGGGTTGTAGGACACGTCCCTGTGGTGAATGTTGTAGCGTCGTGCGTCTGCCTGCTGCTGCTGGCCGATATGCAGCCGCGCGAGCTGCCGAGCTTCCTCAGCACGCTCTGCAAATTTCTCGGCGTCAGTTGTCAATAGGTCAGCGTCTTGACACGGCAGCATAGCGTCCAGCATCGTGTGGACTTCGCGACCGTAGAGAAGGCGAAAGGACGTGAAGCGCGTCGTCTCTTGCACGGCGGTCAGGTAAGGCAAGATCCGATCCCATGTTTTGTGTTGAACGTCGATGTACATTGCGAGCATGTCTGTGACAGTCTTATTCAGTCGCTCGGTAAGTCCGTTGGTCTGCGGATGGTACGCGGTCGTCTTGCGATGCCTGGTGTTGCTCAATTCAAAAACTTCGTCCATAAGCTGCGCTGTGAATGCTGTCCCTCTGTCTGTTGTTACAGTGGAGGGAGCACCGTGACGCAAGATGATGTGGCGCATGAAGAACTGCGCTACCTCTGAGGCCGTGGCTTGTGGGATCGCCTGCGTCTCAGCATAGCGTGTTAAATAATCAGTCGCGACGATCACCCATTTGTTGCCGTCAGCCGAGAGAGGAAACGGTACGAGAATGTCCATGCCGACTTGGTCGAAAGGCGTTTGAGGTGCTTCAATTGGCTGAAGTAAGCCAGCCGGTTTAGCGGATGGTGTCTTGCGGCGCTGGCATTCACGGCAGCCTTTAACGTACTGTTTGACGCTTGCCGAAAGCCCGGGCCAATAGTACATTTCGCTTACTCTAGCGAGTGTTCGTGAAAAGCCTAAATGACCAGATGTCGGTTCGTCATGGCAAGCGAAGAGGATGTCGTCGCGCATGTCCCTTGGAACCACCAGGAGGTAAGCACGGCTGGTCGAACGAGCATTCTTTTTATGAAGCACGTTGTCTCGCAGACAGAAGGACGTCAGCGAGCGGGACAGATGGCGTGGTATGGTTGTGTCGCGGCCCTCTAAATGATCGATGATTGGTCTAATCTCAGCGTCGTCAGGCTGCCGTCTGCTCAAGTCGGACGAACTAATGGCGCCCAGGAAGCCGTCATCATCCTCTGTTTCCAGACTGGCAGGATCAATGGGTGCGCGGGACAGCGTGTCAGCGTCTTCATGCTTAAGGCCAGACTTATAAAAGATGGTGATGTCAAATTCCTGTAGCCGCAAGCTCCACCGTGCCAGTCGTCCTGAAGGGTCGCGCATGCTTGCCAACCAACAGAGGGCATGGTGGTCCGTCACTACTTCGAAGGGACGACCATAGAGATAGGGGCGAAACTTGATGATCGCCCACACGACCGCGAGGCACTCTTTCTCCGTAGTCGAATAATTCGCCTCGGCACGGGACAGGGAGCGGCTGGCATACGCTATAACTCTTTCCACTCCGTCTTGAAGCTGGACGAGCACTGCGCCAAGGCCAATGCTGCTGGCGTCGGTATGCACCTCAGTATCAGCATCATCGTCAAAATGTGGAAGAACGGGTGCTGACTGCAGGCGCTGTCGTAATTCAGCAAAAGCCGCCTGTTGCTCATTATGCCACACGAATGGCGTATCGCCCCTTGTAAGGCGTGTCAGGGGTTCCGCTATCTTCGAAAAGCCTTTAATAAACCGGCGATAGTAGGCGCACAAACCCAGGAAGCGCCGGACGGCCTTCTTATGGGCATGAGCTGGAAACGCGGCCACAGCGGCAAGCTTGTCTGGATCGGGTCGGACCCCTTTGGTGCTTACTACATACCCGAGGAACTTGAGCTCTTCGTAACCAAAGCGGCACTTTTCGGGCTTAAGTGTGAGGTCTGCCGATCGGATGGCTTCTAGCACACTCCGTAGACGGTGAAGATGCTACTCGAACGTTTCAGAGATGACCACATCATCCAGGTACACAAGACAGGCCTGCCACTTCAGTCCAGTAAGGACAGTGTCCATCATTCGCTGGAAAGTAGCCGGGGCTGAACACAAGCCAAAAAGAAGCACTCGAAATTCGTAGAGCCCATCTGGAGTCACAAAGGCTGTTTTCTCGCGGTCGCGTTCGTCTACCTCGATTTGCCAGTGCATGCTTTTTAAATCGAGAGAAGAAAAATAGTGGGCACGCCGTAGTCTATCTAACGAGTCGTCAATACGCGGCAGCGGGTACACGTCCTTCTTAGTCACGTTGTTGAGCTTGCGGTAGTCGACACAGAAGCGTAGCGTTCCGTCTTTCTTTTTGACAAGAACGACCGGAGACGACCGCGGGCTGTTGGAAGATTCGATGACGCCATCGTCAAGCATCTCCCGAACTTGTGTACGTATGGTTTCGCGTTCTTTTGCCGACACCCGGTAAGGCTGCTGGTGTATCGGGCGTGCGTCTTCGTACGTGATTATCCTGTGTTTAGTGATGGAAGTCTGGCGTACCTTGGAAGAATGTGCGAAGCAGGTCCTGAATTCAAGCAAGAGCTTGCGCAGTGTTGTCTGGCTATCGGTGGACAGTTCAGAATTGATGTCGAGATGGCCCAGAAACGTGTCTGCTGTCTCCACTATTTCTGACGTGAAACAGTTAACGTTTGCTACTGCGTCTGCAAACGCTAACGAAGTGCCGCGGAACAGGTGTCGGTGCTCGTAGCTAAAGTTGGTAACAAGCAATTGCGAATTACCAGCACGAATCTGTATAACACTTCGAGCCACAAAAACACCTTGCATCAGTAGGTGTTCCAAGTCACTTTCGGCCACCGCTTCGCCATCGCATAAGCCACAGCATGTAACTTCGACGAGGACACTGGCTCGTGGAGGAAGCGTTACACTGTCTGCCGAAACACGAAGTACGTCGTCGCGCCGTTGGCTGTCTTGCACGTCGATTGCTCGTTCGGCAGAGAAAGTGATACGACGCTCTTGCAGATCGATAATCGCGCCGTACTCCTGCAGAAAGTCAACCCCAAGAATAACGTCGCGGGAGCATTCGCGTATAACAAGGCAGCTCGCTACGAATGTAGATCCTTGACTCTCAACTCTAGTCGTGCTGGAGCCCAGCGGAGTAACGACATGGCCGCCAGCCGTCCGAATCTGCGAGTTATGCCAGGGCGTGATAACTTTCTTGAGCTGTGTTGCTATTTTACCGCTTTGTATCGTGTAGTCTGCGCCGGTGTCCACTAAAGCACTAACGGCATAACCGTCAATAGTCACTGGTATATCGAGCGAAAGACGGTCATGCCGTTCAGCTGCAGGTGATGTCGGATAGGTAGTTTTCCGTAACTGCGCCCGTCGGAGGTCTTCAGCTCTTCGACCGTCAGCGACCTCACCCCCAAAGATCGCCTCAGTTAGTTTTCCCGGCGGAGACTGGTCGACCGCTCGGGAGAATACCGCTGGGGCGCAGGTGAAAATCGTGTCGGAGACGGCGATCGCGACTGCCTACTGGCAGGCGGTGGCAAGCGCTGCTGAATGAGGTAGTCCTCAATGTCCCGGGGTCGCTGGCCGTATCGGGGCGGCGGCGAGTATGCGGAAAAGCCGCGAATCCCAAGGCGCCGGTATGGGCACTGGCGGTACAGGTGGTCAGCTTCACCGCAGTGGAAGCACAGAGGCCGATGATCGGGTGTGCGCCAAACATCCGACTTCCGAGGGGGCGGGCGTCTGTCGTCGACGTAGTGAACCGCTTGCTCCGAATGATGGGCAAATGGAGCGGCATGAACAACGGGCGGCGTCGTGTACCCAGCGTCGCAGTACGGTATCGGCTGCGCCGATTGAACTGACACCGTAGGAGGAGCACGAACGAACAGTGGCGGAGAGGAAGCAGGGCGCTTCAGGGCTTCCGCGTAGGTCGCACGGGGGTATTCAGGAGGTACTGGCGCGGCGTTAGTAGGAGGCAAGGTGTCACGGAGCGCCTGGTGCAGTTCGTCCTTTATAATGCTTGCTATGGAGCTTACCGTAGGTTGCGGTGTTACGGCTGCCTTTTGCAACTCTTCACGCACTACAGAGCGGATGAGTTCTCGCAGAGAGTCACCGTTGCTTCCTATGGTCGTGAAAATGTCAGCTGTAGACATGCTGTTCGCTTGCCGCTCATATACGTTCGAGCGATGCAGAAGCATCTTTTACATGATCACGGCCTCGGACAAGAACTCCGCGACCGTCTTCGGAGGGCTCCGTACAAGGCCAGCGAAGAGTTGCTCCTTGACCCCGCGCTTCAGATGACGTAACTTCTTCTCCTACGTCATCCTTGGATCCGCTCGTCGGAAGAGGCGCGTCATGTCTTCGACGTACGTGGTCACAGTTTCGTTTGGCAACTGGACACGGGCCTGAATCGCTCGTTCCGCTCGTTCGTGGCGATCAGCACTGGCGTAGGTCTCCAAAAGCTGCCGACAAAACTCGCGCCACGACGTCAGTTGCTCCTCGCGGTTCTGAAACCACGTACGCGCGCCATCCTCCAGGTAGAAGTAGACGTGTCGGAGTTTTTCCGTGTCGTTCCATTCGTTCACGGAGGCCACGCGCTCGTATTCGACCATCCAGTCTTCGACGCCTTCGAACACTGTGCCATGAAACATCTTCGGGATCCGTGGACTCTCAAGTGTGTACCGGTTCGACATCGTGCTTCCCGTACCGGTTGGGGTGGTTTGAAGAGAAGCGCTGGTCATACCGGTTTATGTGGTGGGAACTGTAGCGTTGACGACTTCTGGAGACAGTCCCCTGATCCTGCGGCTGGCCCGATGCACGGGAGTGTCCACAGGCACTGGATTCGTAGCGCGGATCCTTGGAGGGGTCTGCAACATCCGTGAAGACGCTTACCCAGCACCTCCACCAGTTTGTCACGAACTTCGAGAAGTAGTCCTGAAGGTTTAATAAACGTAGAGCAGCTGGCTCTTGGAAGACGCGACCGTCGGGGCTGGCTCGAGCAGAGAAGGAGCGCGCGGTCTTCTTTCTTCTCTTGGGCTCGACCCACTCTTACCCTCGACCCACTAGCTACAGGTGGCAATATGCGCACTATATACGCACAATAAGTGACGATACTACATCAATAGCGCACGAATGGTCGAAGCTGAATGTTTCGTGAAGGTCCACAAGAGTAAGCGAGTTACTCCGATAATACGAATTTGCTACAAGGTATTGCAATGTGCAGAAAAGCTGCGTTTCAAGCCTTGTGCACAGCAAGAACAAATCTATCGGAACTGAGCACACCGCGAGGGATTAGGCAGAAAATAATCAGATAGTGGCCGCACCGAGGAACTTCACTGTGTCAGAAACTGACAAGCCGCTGCTTCAAAATATTTGCCATATAAAGTACAAAGAGCAAAACACACTAATCCTCATTCAATTCATGAGCGCAATGTTTGGATAGCTTGAAATACATATTTAGCCCCGCTTTTAGAACAAGCACAATATCCGCTGATTGCGCCGTTTGAACATAGGTTAATAAGCCCCGAAAGCGCTTTTGCATGTCCTCTGAAGCTGTGATCAAAGCTTCGTGTCGTTCAACAAGTCACCGTTTACGACATCTCCCAAAACAAAGGTTTTCTAAGCCGTGCCGGCGTCATACACTTCCATTGCAAACAAGGCGGCTACGGAGGCAGTTGAGGCACCCAATGGACGCGTCACCACGTGATCAAACATGGCAGCGCCCACGGGATCGCCGCGAAAAGGGTCAATAGGGCCTTTTTCTGGCGCTGATAGCAAACGCTTGCGTGGCTCAGTGGTATAATATCCGACTCCCACGCCGCGGGCCTGGGTTCAATCCCGGTAGAGACCTTCTTTTCGCATTTCGGGCGAAAGCGGTTACGCGGCGGCGGCGGACAACAATGCGAACCGAAACGGCTATTAGAATGGGCCCATAACAGCTCACGGTGTCAAAAAAAGTAAGAGCTGAACCAAACAAGCTGTCTACAGGAGCGGGGATGGTTAGTGCTGCAGCAATGGACCATGTCACCTCTATCGGTCCAGTGCTCTTTTAAGGCATAAGCATTCTTTGGCGAGTACCCGTCAAGTGAAAAGTGCAATGCCATGTATTCGTACAAAATAGTGTATTTGAAGTCGACACGTTTAATCATTATAATAGTGTAAATGTAGATGATTGGTAGCTTTATAAGCGATCAGGAACAATTTAAACAAAAGAATTAAGAGAATATATGGAGATACATAGGGCTCCATAGAAAATTCATGGAGAAGATTTAGTAGGAGTAGGCCAACTGATCTTTGGGGGTGGGGCGACTTGAATAGTGGGTGCGTGAACGTACTATTTTGGGAGGCGGTTGGGCAAACTGAAACTTAGGGTTGAGCCGAGTTGAAATTTGGGGGTTTGCCAACTTGGAAATTTGGACATGAGCAAACTTGCATTTGGGAGTGGGCCAACATGAGCACAAACGGTTTCCAGCAGAACGTATAGACACCAACGAGCTATGTGCAACCAACGAGCTCAGGCAAACACTATTCTGAAGCCAACATGAGATTCGGGGTGGGCCAACTTCACATTTGGGGGTGGGCCTACTTTTTGGGGAATGGGCCAACTTTATATTTGGGGATGGGCCAACTTTAAATTTGTATGTGTGCCAACTTAAATTTAGAGGTGGGTTAACTTGAAGTTTGTGGATGGGGTGACCCAACTGAAATTTGGGGGTTGGGCAACTTCAATTTCGGCGTGGCCGAACTTGAAATTTGGGGTGGACCTAATTAAATTTGAGTCAGGGCCAACTTGAGGATGTGACGTGGCCCATTTTACAATTGAACGCTGCTGCATGTCCTTTGAGTTATGAACTCCTCGCGGGCAAGCGACTGCTTTGAGACGCTTGGCGCGTTTTCATTTGGCCTTACCGAGGTACAGTTAGAACGCAGGCGAGAGCTTGCGCAGACAGAGAACCCACGCAAAACACAGGCTTGCGAGAACGACAGTGAGGGTGACATGGTTTCGCTGCGATCCACTCTACCCTCAGGCAACACCTCACGTGCTACTGCGGCAGCCCGGCGTTACGGCTCAATTGGTACGATCGCATTGAAGGGACCGGATGCTATAGCCTACGCATTCTTTGCCACCGGAAAGGCAACCGTAAAGGCCACAATTCTCAGAATTTCTGTAGTTTTTTGCCATCGATGTAGCGTTTTCTCACGACGGATCCATGGCTTGTTCTAGAACGTCGCTAATCTCAGGTGCCCTCAGCTTTGGCTCAGAAGTTGAAACAAACTCTTTTGGCTTTTCCCATCTCCCGCCTGATCGAGGCCGCCCACCTAGAGTAGGCTTAGCAGTCCTCATCGTCGAAAAGTATGAAAGAAAATTTCAGATCATGTAGTGACATAAAATTATCTACTGACGTATCCACTAAAAATTAGATGCTCACTTGAATGAGCACCCTTTGTGTTATGTTGTTTATTTCTCTCCTCGAGTATTTCTTTTTCCTACAAGTGCTGGAAGCGTCAAGAGTGCCTAGCTTCCAATTATCCCAGCTTTCAGCTTTAAATATTACACGTCCACACGAAGGTAGACGACTCACTTGTTCTCTCGGTGACCCGGGAGTATCGGTGGTGCATTCGCCGTCGCTGAAGGAAGCTTCCCTTCCTGCGGACGTGAACATCCTGGAGGTCGTACGGCCTCGGGACGCATGAATATCGCGGGACGCGCAATGACGGCATTACTTGCTGCGCTCGAGCACTGGCACCATCAACTCATTCACAGCAAAAGAACGGAAAATTGCGCACCGCTTGTCAGCGGATGTTTTCACTTTCTCTGCTTGGTCAGTCAAAACACCGTTCACATCTGGTCGTAGAAACGATAAGCGGGTCCTCAGTTTCCGTCGCAGAAACAATTGTGGTGGTGATTTTCCAGTGAAAGTGTGTGGTGTTGTGAGATACGAGAACAAGAAATTATCTAGGCGATGTTGTAGTGACCTCTTTGTACCTTTCCTTTCGTCATCCATTAACTGCTTCAGGAGAGCCTTCTTAGTTGTTTGCACCGCTCGCTTGGCCGCTCTATTAGATTGCGGATGATACGGTGGCGTGAGCCCCCTATGTTTCACGCCATTCTCTTTCAGAAAAGTTCCGCTGCGCGGAACTGAGGCCCGTTGTCCGTAACCACTTCCACAGGCAACCCGTGCGACATAAACCAGGAACGCACAGCCTCGACTTTTTTCGCAGCTGTTGTCGACTGCATGCATTTAACCTCTACCCATTTGGAAAAAGCATCTACCGCAATAAGAAACATTTGCGATTTTTTTTTCCCAAAATCCAAGTAGACTCGTTGCCACGGGTGTTCACAAACTTTGCATAGAAACAAAGGAACTGGCTGCGTTGCAGGAAGAAGCTGCATTTGCGCCTGACAGATGCTGACAGATGCTGCATTTGCGCACCGCCTTTTCAAGGGCATCGTCGATACCCGGCCACCAGACCACTGACCGTGCAACAGCCTTCATTTTTGAGATCCCGAGATGCTGCTCGTGCAAGAGTGCTAGTACTACAGTCTTCAAGCTTTCAGGGACCACAACCCTGTTATTCCAAACAATACAGCCGTCGTCCACCATGAGCTGAAAACGGTGAATCCAAAACGGTTGCAGTTCCGCACTGACAGTCTTTGGCCAACCATGACATATCCTATTTCGTACAACTCGCAGCAAACTGTCACACCCTGTTGCACGCTCAATGTCTTTCGCGGTCAGCGGCAAATCTGACAACGTGGAAAAGTAACAAATTGTGTCCTCTTCATGCCCCGCTTCCGACAATGGTAGCCGTGACAAAGCATCAGCATGCGAGATGGCGGTGCCCGGCTTATGCGTAATTTTGTAACGATAGTCTGCTAAAAATGTCAGCCATCTGTGCACCCTGGCAGTTGCCACGGCACCGCAATGTCGGTGTGGGTCGAAAAGAGCCGTCAGTGATTGGTGATCCGTTAAAACGTCAAATGCCCTGCCATACAGATACTTGTGGAATTTTTTTACTCCAAAGACGATGCTCAGTGCCTCTTTCTCCATTTGTCCGTAGTTCCGCTCGGACACTGACAGCGACCTTGAGGCGAAAGCGATAGGCTTCTCTTGGCCGTTCACGACATGCGATAGTACGGCTCCTAGGCCATACTCTGAAGCGTCACACGTGAGCTGAATTTCTTTTGCCATATCATATATTTCCAACACACTTTCACCCGTCAACAACGTTTTACACTTGTTGAAAGCGTAGTCACATAGTCGGGACCAGTGCCACTTGGTTTCCTTGCGCAGCAAGTCGTGGAGAGGCTCCAGTACTGTAGCTAACATTGGTAAACATTTTGCGTAGAAATTGACCAGACCCAAAAACGCCTTTAGTTGCGTGACATTGTCTGGCTTGGGTGCATTCTTTATCGCCTTTACCTTGTCACTGGTAGGGTGCAACCCATTGCCACCAACTTCGTGTCCCAAGTAGGCTATTCTTTTTTGAAACAAGCTGCACTTTTCCGCGTTGACTTTGATACCGTATTGGCTTAGGCGCAGGAGCACTTGTTCAACTCTTTCCCGACACTGCTCGCAGCTAACTCCCGCTATGATGACATCGTCAAGATAGCAAGCCGTGCCTTGCAAGCCCCTCAGGACTTGGTCCATTACCGCCTGAAATGCTGCTGGTGCACAGGCTACACCAAATGGTAGGCGCCTGTAGCGGAAAAGGACAATATGCGTGTTAACGGTGAGAAGTTCCTGAGCGTGCTCATCTAATTCCAGTTGCAGATACGCCTTATAAGCTCAGGTCAAGAACATAAAACACAGCTTCACCTTGCAACGTGGTGAAAATATCTTCAGGCAGCGGTAGAGGGTAATGGTCAACTTCCACGAAAGGATTGACGGTGACCCGGTAATCCCCGCACAGTCAAATCCCGTTATTCTTTTTCGGCACTACCACCAGTGGGGTGGCCCAAGCACTGTGCCTCACGTGGTACACAATGCCTGCTTTCTCCATATTAAGCAGCTCTTATTCTACTTGCTCGCGTAACGCGTATGGCACTGGTCTCGCTTTACAAAAAACAAGAGTAGCGCCTTTCTTAAGCACAATACTAGCGTGAAACCCTTTAATACCTCGCGGTACTTATCAGTTAGCTATGCTTCTTCACGTACGTTCTGCACCCGTGCCACATTCGGCCAGTCGAGTTTTATTTGCGTTAGCCACTCCCTCCCCCAAAAACGTTGGCATTGTAGCCCCTGTGCTATCCTTAGCAATCACTAGTGGCAAGCGAACGTGTTGGCTCTGGTACTTTACATCCACATCCATAATACCTTTGACCGTGACAGGCGTGCCATTGTAGGTGACTAGCCTAACATCCGTTTCCGTGAAACTTGCACCGGGAAAATGCTTTAAACATTCTGTTTCACACATTACCGATACGGCTGCCCCTGTATCGAGCTCCATCGGAATCTCTCTTCCGTTTATAAGCAACGGCACTACAATGGCAGGCGTGCCCGCCCTACGGTCTGTGTGACACAGTGTCAACAGCTCATCACGCGTTGCTTCATTCTCCAGGCAATGAATATGTGTCCTACTTTTAAACATTTTGGCTATATGACCTTTCTTGTTACATTTAAAACAAGGGCTGCTCATGAACGGACAACTTGCAGGAGAGTGCCGCCCACCGCAACGATGACAAACCTTAGTCTCTTGTGGGCCCGCTCGTGAAGTCATTTTCGGCGTGGTACTGCGGGCGTAGTCCCCACCGGGTGCTTGCCGCTGCCCCGCTGCTGTTTCCGTGTGCCAGTGAACGTCGCTGTCGACTGGGGTCCCCGTTGAGAGGGTCGCCACCATTTCCCGAGTGCCTCTAGTAGCCGATTCCATGGCTGCTACAATACTGCAGGTGCGGTCCCAGGTTAATTCTGCATCAGGTGTCGCCAGAAGCCTGCAGCGTACGCTGTCGGAACACAATCCCGTGATGAGACGATCTCGCAGGGCTTGCTCAAGAAATGTGCCATACTCACACGTTGCAGCCAGTTCCTTGAGTCCTACTATGAAGTCCTCTATGCGTTCGTGCCGTTCTTGCTTGCGTTGGTTAAAACGGTATCTTTCCGTAACCACGGAGCACTTTGGGGTGTAGTGCTTTTTCAGCGTTGTGATGACCACGTCATACGTCTCCTTGGTAGGCGTTTTCGGCAGAAGAATGCTCCTGAGCATGACGTATGCCTTCTCCCCGATGGACGTCAGTAGCACTTGCAACTTCTTATCCTCTGCGATGTCATTAGCAGCGACAAAACACTCGAACCGCTCGAAGAAAACATCGCAGTTGTCACCGTCCGGATCAAACTCTGGAAGCTTTCCGAGCATGGCACCCTGAACCGCTGCTGTTTTTCCGGCTGCCTGGATCCCACCCTCGTCGCCAGTCATGTTGTAACTTCAGAGCCGGGGCATGCTTTTCGAATCCTTTATTCAGGCATTGCAACGGGCAGCCACAAAACAGCACAAAGAACACAGTAACGTAGGGCACACGCCCATATATACTAGTAGCTCCAGGTTACACAAGCGCAGTGGCGACCATTCATTTATCACTGCAACTTGACAACTGCGACACGTGTAGCCTATCGCGATATGAACACAACAGTGTTGTACACGTTGGTCTGCCTTCTCAAGCCGTTGCACATGGGAACATGCCATCTTTCCGTTCTGGGGGCGTGATGACGCTACCGGCGAAGGCAGACGTGCCTCAGATCGGCTCCTGTTTTTTCTGTTCGTTTTGACCAGTCTTTCGGCCTATTTGTTGCTATTTTTCACTGAGTGAGTGAATTTCAACCACACGGTGAGCCCACACCACGAAGTCGGTCTTTGTTGGACAAGTTTTGTCCCTTTTTTATTGTGCTTTTTGTGAACTGACTAGCCTAGGCCTAGTGTTGCGTCTCGGACAAGCATAACAGGCACGGCTGCCGGCGGCAGCGTCTGCGCTTCGCCAGCATGGCCTCACGGAGCCTGGCGAATCTGATACGCCCGACGCGTTTCACTTCGGCTCTCATCAAGACGCCCACTATGACGACAACCCCGGAAACCACGGGTCTTCCTTCGAACTGCAATGACTTTTCAACTTCATCTGACGAAAACGACACCATGGACGCGAGCCAGTGTCCACTGCCATCAGAGCTGTCTAACGGGCCTGCTGTTCCATACGCGGCAGCGGGCTCTTCCGACGGGAGGCAGCGAAACACCGTCTACTACCGACGCCAAGTGTCACCGAAAAGACTGCACGTCGAACGGGTGAGTCCTGATCAGGCCGCTAAACAAAGTACATGTGACAGATATTCCGAAGCAGGCGTTCACAGACGCCATTGAACAAAGCGCTCCATCAGCCTTTATGCATAAATGGCAATCCTTCGGTTTGCCACAACCAGTAACTGCATACGGATCACTGTTCGCGACGAGGGTCACTTCCGCAAACTTTGCACACTATCGCACTTGCTTGCAACCATTGACGGCAATCTTCGCGTGTTTGACGTCGACACATCGTCTCTACAGGCACATGTATGAAGCAGCTCTCACGGGGTGATAAAGATAAGAGCTGGCCTCACAATCGAGTATATCAAAGCACATATTCGCTGTGAACAGGCGACGATCACTGATGTGCGCATGCTCGGAAAAACACAGCTGCTGCTTTTGACATTTGATACGCAACGCATACGACAACGCTTGGTGTTCGAATACGAAGTTATCCGTGTCCATGAATATCGGGCCCGTCCGGTAGCATCCTACAAACCACCGCACGAAGTAGACAATTGTACGCAGTTTCCCCATTGCGTAGCTTGTGGGGTGTCCACACACATTTCACTCAACCCCCAATGCCCTCAACGCGATATTTCCAAAGCAGCTCCCAGTAGTAGCACTAACTCCGCATATGTGACTCCGCCCGCACATTCAGAGCCACTGCCAACGAAACAGGTCTCCTGGGCGCAAGTTGCAGCTTCCTCTGACTTGAGTCAGCTTATCGCCAGCCTACGCCAGGAAATCCACGAATTACGGAAAGAAAATCAGAGACTCCACGATATCGTAATGACCCCGAAGAAAGGGCATCGGTCACCAACAGAAAAAAATGTCACAGTTTCGCCCTAAGGGCGAAGCAATGAATGCGATAGCAACACTGCAATGTCATACGAAGTAAGGTGAGTGGCCTTGGTAGCAATATGAATTGTAGTAAACATGAGCTGATTAAGTAAGCAGGTGTGCTGCGGCGTAAGTAGACCGACATGAAGAGAGACTCGATGACCACGAGAAGGCGCGTGTGAAACGCGTGTGGTGTTGATGAGAAGCGCTTACCGTGGGCAGCGCGTGCGAAGGGACACACCTGTAGTGCTGCACTGCCGATCTGGGCAGTATTGCATGTGTAGAGTGCGTTGGAAAATGTGGCCCGACTATTACTAACTGAATGAACAAGCGTGGTGTGAGCGCGCACAAACAAACATGAATAGATCACACTGAATGACTGCAGCCAACGACTGTCAAAACGCTGGCAGCGAGCGCATACGCCGCGCAGCGGGCGAAGGTACGTGCGGTCTATCGCTTCAACGGAAACTGAGCGGCGAATGCACGGCGCATAAAGGTCAGAGCCATCTGGAGATAAGAGACAGTGCGGTCGAACGAACGACGAGCGCGGTTGTTGGCAGCGTAGAAGTGCGCCCCCCCCCCCCCCCCAGCTCCCGTCGGCGCTGGCTTCCCGCTTCCTTGCTTGCGCGTGGGAGAGATAAGAGACTGTGCGGACGAGCGACGAGCGCGGTTGTAGGCAGAGAAGTGCCCCCCCCCCCCCTGCTCCCTCCGGCGCTGGCTTTCCGCTTCCTTGCTTGCGCGTGGGAGATTGAGTGCGTTCGCTCTCCGTGATAGCGCGCGTCCCCGCACGCTTCCGCTGGGGCATACGGCGCGCGGCGAACATTTTATCTATACGGAACCTCACGGCGACGGCGACGGCGACGGAAGAAATCCGGTTGAAGTGTCCATATAATTCCTATCGCAATAATAAAATTAATCCGGACAGTGGGGTTTCAGTCTATTGCAGTAAGAGTGCGGGTTTGGTCGATTTAGAACACGTGCTCTGGCGCTGCTCGGCGTTGGCCGGTGATGGTTCTCAAGGTGAACGGTGGTGGCAGCGGATGCTGCACAGTGAAGTGCTGGCGGACCAACTCGGGGCTGTCCAGAGGGCCCGTGTGGCGGCAGAGGGGCTCGGCCTCTCTGTCCCGACGTGGGAGCGGCCCGCATCCGTCCCAGACTGATTCCTCAGGACCCAAATAAAGTTCTTCATACCATACCAACGCCTAGACGCAGTCGGTCCCGGAATGAACGAAAAAGCCGCTCTCCGACACGCAGTGTCAAACCGGTGACTGACAAGGACTCCGCTTACTCGCACGTAATTGGTCGCCTAAGACAATAACGGGCTCAAGTATCCAATAAAATGGAGCAAGCGATTCGATCAGACATGGTCAACACTCTCACACAAGCGCTAGATGCCATGCAGACTCGGTTCCAAAATATATTCGACGAACTGCAGCGCAATGTCATGACTGATGACAGTAAGCGCCGCAAACCACTGACAGCTTCATGAGCTCATCGGCTCATGCGACACAGTGGAACTGTCGCAGTTTTAATCAATCGTGTTCCACAATCCGCAATTATGTTCGAAGGCGTCGCCCCTTATTTCTTCTCCAGGAAACGCGAGGTCCGCGCTTGCTCCCTGGTTACCGCGCGTTTCAGACACCTACCCTCAGACACAAACGACAGATTCCCAAGGGCCAGTCAGCATTGCTTGTCCGAAATGACTGCAGTGCCCTGCCACTCAACTCGACCTTCCTGGTCTCTGTTCTAAGAATCGCGAAATCATAGTTGCTAAAATTTGCCCCCCGGGGCAAAAGCCCTTTGTGGCCGCGTCTGCGTACTTTCACCCGGATAACATTTCCGTTGAACCCTACAAGTGGCTGGATACGCTTAAACAGACAGCACAGAACCTTCCTGTGATTATTGGAGGTGATAATAATGCCCACCACCCCGCCTGGAGTGTCTCAATGCCTAATCAACGAGGCAGATATCTTTACGAAGCCATCTATCTTTCCTCTGTAGAAAGCTGTAACACCCCCGACACCCCCACGAGAATTGGACTGCATAAATCACAGAAAGACACAACCCCTGATCTTACCATCGCCAGCCCCAGCTTCGTACGGCACTGAATTGCCCACAGCCAGTCATGGGGCAGTGACCACCTCCCCATATTCCTGACAATTCATCGTAAACGCCTCCGCGTCAGGACGACCACTGAAATAACTAACTGGGGAACCTTTCGGACCCATGCTACTGGATCAATCACGACGATTGAGGGTCTCCTGGATATATTTCAGCAGGCCCGTTCACTCGCGTGAGAAACAGTACCATGCGATGATAACACTTAATCGATGGACAATCATTTGGCCAACTTATGGAAAAGAGCAGACTATTTAGTATCAATATATCGCTCACGCGGCAAACGACACACTGACCTTATGAAAATCAAGCGCCAATTTAAGCTTATCAATGAGTATCAGCTCCAACTTCAAAGCGAAGCCTGGCAATCCACCTGCGGGCGTCTCGGCCGCGTCCCGGGACTCCAGGGTCTTTGGCGCATTTTTGGCAGCCTTAGCGGGAAAGGAAGGGGTAACTCTCCCTTGACCGAGCTCTTTATGAAAGCAGATCCCGCAACAGCAGAGGAGGAAATCATCACAACTTTCTTTCCCCATGCATCACTCACTCCGCCTGTGACTCCGAACGTCTGCGCCATACCGGAATCTGACCCAGATCTTGACCGCCCATTTAGCATGGGAGAAATGCTAGCAGCCATTAAAAGCGGCCGACCTGGGTCAGCGCCAGGGCATGATCGAATAACATGGCAAGAACCCCGCAACCTTGGAGAAGAAGCTCAGGACGTTCTACTGGAAGTAATCAACGACCTGTGGGCTTCAGGAAGCGTACCTGAGGGACTTAAGCTCTCTCTCATTTATCCCATACCAAAACATGGCACAAAACAGAACGTCTACAGTAACCTCCGACCAATCTCTCTGACTTCGACGCTTTGTAAACTCATTAAACGCATGATCCACACGCGTATATTCCATTACCTCGAGGTAACCTGGCCTGGTTACCACGCAGCTCAGGTGGGTTATCGCCCTAACCTGGGCTCCCACGATTGCCTTTGGCTGCTACGGCACGTTATTAATCGCACGTCACGGAAAGTGTTGCCTGACTACTTGCTGGCCATTGACATGCAGAAAGCGTTCGACAACGTTCGCCATCATGTCGTCCGTGAAGAGCTAGCTGGCCGCTACCCCAGCCAGCGAGCTCAGACATAGATAAGGAATTTCCTTGCAGCTAGGCCCTTTCGCCTAAGTGCGACGTCACCCGGATGGAGCCCAAAGACCTGGACAGAGACGTTCCGCAGGGGTCCATCTTAGGACCGACGCTCCTTAATCTGGCTATGTGCAGAGTGGCTGAAAACCTTGAACGGGACGCAACGACTAGATTTCCCATCTACGCCGCTGATATAAATATATGGACAGAAGCAGCAGATTATACTGACAAGGCAATAAAGCAGACAGAGCTGCTGGCAGCTCTCCTCAGTTTAGAGGCCACGCTTAAGGAAATAGGACTGCAGCTCACTCCACATAAAAAAGAACTTATCAGTATAGATGGAAAGCATCGCACCACCTCCAACATGAGTATCTCGCTCCACATTGGACCGCACACCATACAGTCCAAAAACGGACAGATCAAAGTTCTTGGCCTGCCTATAGCCAGCTGTAACAGCCCACAAAAGTGGACACGTAGTTTCTGACAGGCATGGCCAAACATGTTGCACACTATACGTCTACTCTCTAACAAATACTGGGGAGCGCGACAACAGGCATGTTGTACCCTCGCCAAGGCTGTGGCCATCGGCAAGATCTTGTACGGTGCTCCCATATACACGTTCTCTCCCACGGATGTCCGGAATCCGGAACGCCTTCACAGGGCCACCCTGCGCACTGTCACGGGGCTCCCCAAACACACTAAGATACCTGCACTTGAACACGCTGCAGGCTTGCCTCCACTGCAAGACGTCATCCGCGAAGCCCACACCCGACACCATATCGGCATGGAAAATACGCCGCAAGGTCGTCGCCTTCTGGCCTGGGATGGCCAGCAACATGATGACGCACGTCCTCTTAAAATGTCTTTACCCCCTTGGGAAACCTCCATTGCTTCTCGACGCATTCGCCGTCTTATATCTCGGAACAACGTTCCTGCTTGCCAACTTCTTGCCACACGTCAACTCAAGGAAGCGAGCTTGGACACAAGCGACATCTATACTGATGCTGCTATCTCAAATAACCAGGCCTACATGGCATAGGTTTGGACGCACACGACCGCTTACTCAGGGGCCTATAGCTGCCATCTCCCGTGAGGTACCTCAGTACATGCTGAACTCCTGGCTATCTGTGGAGCCACTGCAAGCCTCCCACATACCATCCGGAAACCTGTCCGCGTTTATACGGATTTGCAGACAGCCTACTCTGAAATATTTCGCCCAGCCTTGGAAGATGCTACAGGTTCTGCTATTCAAGCTATCTTTCGTAGGCACGAGAAGGCAAATAGTCCGATAGAAATCATCTGGACTCCGGGGCATAGGGGTGCCAGTGGGCAATACACGCCGCTGCTGCTTTCGCAGCTGGGTCGACCAATGTTTCTCAGCCACCACCCTTCAGGGTGAACCCGTATGACCTCCTAAGCCAAATGGCTCTCTCGGTAACCACCATACAATATGTACGGACGTCGCTGCGTACTGCAAGCAAACAACGCCTCAAACAGGTTACCCCGCCTGCCCTCACCTCGAGCAAGTCTTCACTTTCACGTGCTCAGGGAGTTTTTGTAAATAAGGTATTTCCAAACTCGGCCTACACACCATACTCTGTGGCAAAATGGCGACATCCCGACATTACGACTGCGACGTGCACGCACTGCGGGCTGCGATGCCGTGCAGACCTTTACCATTTACTGTGGCAATGTTCCGCGTTCGACACAGGCAGAATGGCCATACAGCCTTTACAGTTTACTAGCTACCGTGAAGCACTGCTCACGGATCCTAATACGCAGTTATTATTTGCAACATATGCTAGCCGGAGCGGCCTGATCAGGGTGATTTAGGAGGACCGACACACCACAGCACTGCATGGTCACGCACCGCCTCACTACGGGTGCATACTCCTACATAAGAATGCCTATTTCTTGAGACAGCAAATTTTTGGAAGAGTGACGACATTAATGCCCCATCTACCCCACAGAGCACCTGTGCCTCCCCGTTTCTAAATAAAGGACTTTCATTCATTCATTTTCGTTCTATTCCCCATGGCGATTACAGCCTGGCTCCGACAAGTGATGTTGGCCAGAAATTTCACTATTCCCCATGCCCTTCTCACCGTTGCTAATAACCGAGTACCCATGTCCATCTTGAACTGGAGCTGGTGCACACGTCTTATCCTAGAGAGCATCAGTCTTTACAAGGTCTATTCATTCAATAAGTATGTCATTTCTGCATTCATTGCTGATGACACTTCCTCCTTCACCTCGCGCAGTTCAGCTGATGGCGATATATTGACAAGATGGTCGTTACTGACAGAGGCTAGCAATATCCGGCACGTGTCCTATAGCGACATCTTTGATTTCGCTGACTACCCTTTCGTCTAGACATCCGTTTCCACTCATCCAATTTCTACAGGAGATACCAGTCTCATCCGACAACGTCCTGATCACGTGTTCCATGCTAAGCGGCAAGTGATTCAGCACGAAGTAGAACAAATTCTCTCCTAAATGTTATTGAAGCTTTCTGCAGTCTCTGGATGGTGTCACCAGTCGTGCTTGTAAACAGAATGTTATCTCCCAAATTAGTTCCGCGGAATGTCACAAGGTGGAGGAAGTTTCATGAAATGAAAAATTGTCATCCACCCGAATGCAGGACGAAGCGACACCCATACGAGTTTCTCAGAAAGAAAGCATCGCAGTGGAGGAAAAAGTGAGGCTGTACCACAGGTATGTGTAATATTCTGCTATTGACGGTGCCGCAAATATCTAATTTCCACTCTGTCCATTTTATGATGCTCACTGCAGCCCCTTAATTTTTTGCAAGCTTTTGTACGAATGGATGCGGTTGAGTGCGTTTCTTTTCTCTTTTCCTTTGATGTCTTGTTATGTGTTCAACCTGTAGCAGTGTGTCCAGCCTTCTGCTCGGCTAAGCTCGCCATTTATTGAAATTTCTCTCCCCAGCAAACACGTATTTTCTCATACTGGTTGATATATACGGTTTGGTTGTGATACATCCTTGCAATACACAAGTTGCGTGCATGGCGCACGGGCTATGGGAATCTGAATAACGTAAGATACCACTGTGTGTCAAAAAACTATCTCCTTAGACGGGCGGCCTCGGACAACGCAGCACCAAATGTCGGCGCAGTTTGGCTAAGAGGAGTCAAATCGAAAAATATGTTTTTATTGACTACTGTACCTGTACCAGTACGGCTCCAACGCGCACATCCGTTGCATCGGTTTCAAGTTCAATTGGTCCCTCTAAAGAAGTACTCACAAAATGGGTATAGTAAGAGCAGAGACAGTGCAACTGACCTCAATAACTGAGGCCGAATAAAAAAATGGCTGTGGCTTAACTCAGTTATGCCTGAGTGTGCGTAGCGAGAGGTACGGTTATTCTCCTTGTTTAGCTTGGTTCTTTCTACTGTTACATCTTTATCGTTTAGCTTCGTACGTCTGAGTGTTTAGGTTTGGTTGTTACCTCTCGTTAGGTTATGGTTACATTAAAGACTAGACATTTTTAAAGTGTAACACATTTATTTTCAAAGTCTTCATCTAATTGTTTCTCAATTGCCACAAAGACGGCCCGGCCCGATTGTCGGTGAGCCGGGAGGATAAGGGGTTGTCGTCCAGTGACTTGAACACGTATCGGGTGCTACCCTCATCTGAATCCACTCGCCTGACCCACTTCGTACTTACGACGCTTCTCGAGGCGTGCGGCTCGTTCTTCCTCCGATCCTCGGCTCGCTGCCTCCTCTTGGTTTCATTCCGACGACGAAGCCTGGCTTCTTTCAGTCTTTCCGACTCACTTTCCATATCTGCCGACGAATACCACCGAGTCGCCCCTTCAATATATACGATGCAACGCCTGCGCCTACTCTGTTGTTGCAACGCGGTCTCACCAGCTCCTCCTCTGACGTCATGCCAGAAGCCGCGGCGAGCGGTGCTGCCAGCTGCGGCGGTTGCTAGGCAACGGCTCAGCTCGCGGTGCGGCCACCGGCCACAGCGAAACAGCGAGAATGCGGCCAATGTAGCTCTCGCTACAAAACAAGCTGGGCTCATGGAGCGGATGACAAGGGGCTCGCGCAGAGGAATCGTTCGGACGCCAGCACGACAAGGTCCACAGAACGCGAAAGGTGTGCAGGATGTCTCAGATCCTGACAGTGAATGGAGAAGACGTCTTTATACCTTGAACGCAGCGGCGGACTAATTTAGAGCAGAAGGTTGCAACTGTTCTGCCAATGAATCCTTCTATGCTGACACTTCATCATCAGCCGCTAGAGAAACCGGTGAAAAGTCGGAAGTAGCAGTGACAACCAGGCAGGCAACATCCAGTTCGCATCTGTTAACAGACCAGGTATAAACCCCCTAGACATAAGCCCAATCGACTTGAGCGCCAGGCAAAGGGATGACGCCAGTCTACGGAAAAGCTTTGAAGCAGTTGATAAAGAGATGAAGTCTAGGTTCACCGACATCCCATCTTAAACCGAATGTACACTGGGCCACAAAATAATATTGGCCACGAAATCTAAGAAAAAGCTGAATATCTCCGCAGCCTCACAACGAAGCTTGGTATTTGCATTTAGGGCGGTGACCAGAATATGTTAACAACATTGTCGTATACAGTTTTACTGGCTACTGCTACAGGCTGCTCGGGAATGAAACGTTTTCTGAGATCCCGTGGTCCGTAAACTTTTGGGGCCGGTGGTACATACTGCGGTCGAAGAAACAAATGGAACAGCTGGTCGCACCCGGAGACCTCCGTCATATTCTGATAACTAGGCTCACGAAGGAATGTTTGCAGGACATCAAGGAATAAAGCGAACCACAGACCGTGTACTCGAAGAGTTCTACTGACCTGGAGTTCAACCAGAGATCACACGATTTGTTAAGTCATGCGATAGGTGCCAGAGTAAGTTTCCTAAACATTTATTTGGTCGAGTACTATTGGGAAACACTCCCGCCATTGATACTCCGTTCAAGAGAGTCGACATTGACGTTGTGGGACCATTATCTCCTATGTCGGAGAAAGGGAATAAGTACGTTTTGACACCGGTCGATATTGACACAAGTACTTGTTTATATTTCACCGGTGACCGCTTTTCACCGGCTAACAAATGTTAAACGTTTTCGCTCGGCGCAGGACGCGCCCGCATATATCGGAAGTTTCTCGAACGTTATCGATGCTTCTATCCATTGTCTGTGGTCACCGACGGATATGTAACCTGACTGTATGGGCGACGAAAATTGTCTAGTACTTTCTGGAAGACACCCCGTCACCAGGGATTACTCTGGAAGCTTCGATGACATGTATAAAAGCCGACGCGTTTCGCCGCTGATCAGTTCATCGACGACCGACGATTGTGCCCGCCGCTCTTGTAAAATGAGCTACTTTCTTTGCTGGGCACAGGATCGCCCTATGAAGAATCAGCTTCGTCACTCAAAGTTTGAGCACTGTTTTATTCACCGTCACTACTACGTGAGAATTTGACAACGTGATATCCTGATGCTGTGGCATTGCATAGTATTGGAAAAAAACACTTAACCTTGCACTCGGCCGCGCAACGCTGAAAACAGCGAAGCTGGGCGATCGTAGCCCAGCATTTTCCGGGAAGTGCGCGCGAACTTTCCATCTTATTACTCATGGTGATGATAATTTCTTTTCGCGCGTCTCGGACTTAGGGCGTTCGCTGCGCGTTGCATAGCGCAGCTTGCAACACCGACACCGCGTTCCAGCAGACCTGCTCCGTGAATGCGTCTCTCTCTCTCTCTCTCGCTCGCTCTCATAGCGCGCAAAACCTCTTCACCTCGCAGAGCACGAACGTGTGAATGCGGCAGCTGTGGACGAAGATGACGACGCGCGAACGCAATCGTATGGTTCGCATAAATGCATGCTCTGCAAGCTTGGCTGTATAGCCTAGTGGTTACGACGCTCGCCTTGGAACCGGGGGTACGCGGGCTCGAATCCCTCCTCGGCAAGAAAGTTTAATTCTTCATAGTTTTTTGATGCGAACCACACATTACGGCTGGTTTTAAACAGATTCACTGTTAAAAAATTCCCAGTGGCTTAGCTCGGCTATGTCAGGATATACGTAGCGTGAGCTAAGTCGGCCACATCGTTCAGAGCCGGTAGACCTGGTGGCATGGGCGGGTAACGATACCCATTGGCAACGCTAAAGAGTGGAATCTTCTGCTTAACGAGAAAGTTCTTGCACGCTGTACAAACCCGCGCCATGGCTTCACCCCACTCAGGCGGTGCCGCTAAACTCAACGTTTCACGCATGGCACTACTTAACGGCGTGAAATCGTTCATGTGCGTCAAGTCTCTCATGTGCTACAGTTTTTCACAGACGTCGCACACATATCCAAACGGATTCCTTTACGAAGTCCGTCACTGGCGCTTTCGCTAAGTTTCACCGTATAGTCAGTCAATTGGCAAGCCTCGACATCATCGACGGCGTCTTGTTGTTGCTGCTGCTGAGATGGTCGGGCACGTCGCTCAGCCTCCTGGCGACGCCGCTTTGCTAGACGTTCCTCCATTTGCTCCGGAGTCTCCACAGCACCATTTAGCCTTCTGCTCGTCCTTCCTACGCTCAACCGCTAATTGCCAGGCAACTACTTCGGGATCCCATGAGCTAAGCTTCTCCGCCCTTCTGCACCGCTGAGCAGCAATTTCGCTCTCCTTCTTCATGTCTACACCACACTGGCAAACGCCCAGCGCGTAAATGATCAAACGCCCAGCGCAAACGCCGGGCAAACGCCCGGCGCGCCAGTTATGTGCCGTGTGACGTCACTGCCCCTGGCGCATGCGCAGCACGTCTCTCCAGGAGCCACGCGAAACTGCTCAACTTCAGCCAGTGTAGCTCATGCTACAAAAAATCGCTGAGGCACTACTGCAGATGTTCTCTCGTGTAGAAGTCTCACATGAGATAATCAGTGACAGAAGCACATCATTCTTGTCACGCTTAATGAAGGAGTTAAGCCGACTTCTCTAGAGCTTTTACACAGTTGACAACAACTACATATCCTATTGCAAATGGCCTTGTGGAGAGGTTGAACGGCACGCTTAAACAAATGATAATGCGAATGTGTCAAGAGAGCCCGAAAAGATGGGACCGGTACTTGGCACCATTGCTTATCGCGAAATTACTCAGTCAAGCTTGGGCTTTGCACCCATTGACTTGCTGTATGGACGTTATGTCAGAGGGTCCATGGCGATATTGAAGGAATTATAGGCTACTGCTCACCTTGATGATCACGCCAACACATCATATACGGGTATGTAGTTGAGTTACCGAAGCGTCTTGAAGACACTTACCGTTAAGCAAAGTATGATCGAGTTTCAGAAAGCAAAACTTATACTGAAAAAGCACTACGGCCAGAAGACAAAAGCACGTAATTTATCCGTTTGATACAAGATTCTGCAACTGCTCTCTGCGGACAACAACAAATTTGTTCTTACGTAGAAAGGGCCTTTCACTGTACTTGAGAGGCGAAATGACGTCGACTATCTGATTGACCTCGGGACGAGAACGACGCTATTCCATATAAATTTACCTTAAAAGTATCTGGAACGGCCACCTGTATCACCGTCATTGCAGGGAGCGTCAGCTGCTTGTCAGACTGACGGCACAGAATATGACGACCTACAAGGCTAAACGTTTCAAGGAAAGCAATGGGCGGCTGACGTGAGTATATCGGAATCGCTCTCTCCTGACCAGCGCGTGCAAGTCACTGGTCAACTGAGAATGTACGAGAACGTATTCACCGACGTGCCAGGCAAAATATACCTGGTTCAGTGCAAGCTGATCCTTGCCCCGAATACACCCGTAAACACGCGACCGTATCCAATACCGTTTGCTACCCTAGGAGCGGTACAAACATAAATCGGAGAAATGCTACGACAATGCATCATATAATCATCTGAGTTCGCCTACCAGTCACCTATAGTTGTCAAGAAAGAGACGGGACAATGCGTGTATGCATTGTTTTCAGGCAACTCGACAATATATTGGTCAATGACAACGTGCCTATACCTCGGGTGGATAGTATTTTTGGTCAAATGTCGAACGCACAGTATTTTTCGAAGTTTGACTTTGCTAAGGGTTACTGGCATGTGCCCATGCATAAAGAGTCCAAACCAATGACAGCTTTTGCTACGGCATGAGGCCTGCATTAGTTTCGCTTCATGAAGTTTGGCATAAAAAGCGCCCCAGCTGTTTTCAACCGCGTTATGAGAAAATTTGTAGCAGATATCTCACATATATTTTACATCGATGATGTGCTCATTGCCACTGAAACATGGAACAAACACGTGGATACACTTGAGCCCTTTCTCCAATGAGTTAGCGAATCTGGGTTGACATTCGGCCAACAAAAAGTGAAATTGGTCAAAGGTCAGTGAAATTCCTCGCCCATCTTTTTGGAAACGGTATCATCGGACCACAGGTCGAAACACTTGACACAATACTGGCTGCGAAGCGTCCACAGACGAAAAAAGAAGTACGCTGCTTTCTCGGACTAACGGGGTATTACAGACTTCGTCCCCAATTACTCCGAGGTATCTTACCCGCTCACTGAACTGACCAAGAAAAGAGGCCTTAACAAAGTAATTTGGAGAGAACGCGAACAGAAAGCCGTTGATGGACTCAAACCTTGCTGTCTAGACCACATATATTATTATTGAGAGCACCCGATTTTTCCAAACCTTTCATTCTCCGCACTGATGCATCATCGACAAGTATAGGTGCCGTACTTAAGCAGCGCCATGAAGTAATTCTGTACCCGGTGTCATATGCGAGCCGCCGACTACAACCACGAGAAGTTGCATATTCGGCAATTGAGCGAGAAGTCCTAGCTCTTACATGGGCCGTCCAAAAGTTGAAAATCTACTTGTTTGGACGCACGTTCATGTTACAGAGCGACCATAAGCCCCTTGTTTAAATTAGGTTGGCCAAGCATATCAACAGCCGTGATTTATGTTGGAGCCTCATACTTATGGAGTATGACTTCTCGGTTGACTATATTAAAGGCAGTGAAAATGTAGGCACAGACTATATGAGCCGGTTGCCAAGCCCATGAAGAGTGGGTCTGCGGAAACGATGTGTTTCAAAAGAATGTGCTTCCAAACAGTGTAATTTTAATGTGGAAAAAAATTTATTACATATTAGTTTTATGGATTTTTTCTATTATGTCGCGTTGTGTGCTTGTAAATGTTGTCATACGTGTCAAGTGGGCGAGGCTCGGAACTGCAGAGCTGTGTTGATGCTCGCGTAGGGCGTGTGTGCTAGGGTGGACCAACGTGTATCAAGTACCCTCAACTTATTTGCTCGAAATAACGCTCTAAGTGTGTGTGTGTGTGCGTGCGGGGGGGGGGGTGATTGTGAATAAGTTCTCCCAAAATGAGTATAGCAAGAGTAGACGACAGTGCGGCTGACCTCACCAAGAGGACGAAGAGGAAACATTTGGCCATTGTGGACGACTTTCTTTCTGTTTTAGTTTTGATTAGTTATTACAGTTACCACGAGGTAAGTCGTAGGCTCGGTTTGAGCGGTGAATTAAATTTTATGCGTAAGTGTTAAATGACCCATTGTGCGAAATCCAGCTCCAGTAACGTGAAACCTGGGGAAGTGCGAAGCATGCAGTGATGCACCGCAAATAGGCTCATACTGCCTTAAAGAGCCCCTAAACCACCCAGAGGTCGAGGTTTACCGTATTTACTCAATTGTAACGCGACCGCGATTGCAACGCGAGGGGTGACTTTTCATTGCGTCCATCAAGAAAAAATACAACCGCCAAAGTAACGCGAGGGGTGACTTTTTGTTGCGTCCAGCAAAAAAAATGAAAGAAAAAAGAAGAAGAAAACCGCTAAAGTAACGCGAGACTATCGGATGCATGAAAAAGTCGCAGTTTCGCCCAAAAGGCGAAGCATCAATTGTGATAGCAAATTAGTAGAGAGTTATACGGAGTACAGATAGTAGTTTTATCGGCTGCATAAACTTTGACACATTCGCTTACTAACTAAATTAAGAAGCATGGTGTCAGCGCGCACAAGCAAATATGAATAGACCTCACTCTATGACCGCAGACAACCACTGTAAAGCTGCTGGCGTGAGCAAGCGTGCAACGCCAGCAGTGTGGTTAATTTATCATCAGGGACATTGATAATAAATAAGTGAATCGACATTGCATTATTTTATTTGAAAATACTGCACGCCAACTTGGCCCAAGCAGGAGGGGCAGGTAAACGATAATAAAGACAACGATAAAATGATACATACAATGGTACAATATTCTAGTAATACATAACAATACGCTATAAATACAAAGCATCAAGGACTGTAAAAAGCTACAATGAATGCATATTAAGTAATAACGTATTATCACGTAGTTAATCAAACCCAACATCAGCAGGAAAAAGAAACCTCATAATTAACATAAAATGTGGTCCTCCAGAGACTGAACGAAATTTGGCGACATTATTACTGATTCTAGAAGCATATTCCAGTCCTCTGTAGTTCTCGGAAAATAACTGTTTTGGAATGCTTTAGTTCTGGCAAAAATTGCTTGCAGAAAATGAGCTCTAGTGTGTCTTGTTTGCCTTGTTGTTACAGGCGAAAGTATGGAAGATCTGTTAACTTCGTGTAACCAGTCATTATATTATTAAGAAATTTTATGGGATGGAATTTTCTTCTAGAATGTAAGCAAAAACGTTTGTTTTTCATCATTATTTCACTTGGGGAATCAGATCTTCTATATTTATTAAAGACAAATCTGGTGGCCTTACGCTGAGTCATTTCGCGCTGATTATTATCTTTTAGCGTGTGTGGTCCCAAATTTGTGACGCGTATTCTAATTTTCACCGTACATATGTGTTTACAGCGAGCAAGCGCACATGAGGAGGAGCATTACGAAGCTTATTGCGTAAGAAGCACAACTTCATAAATGCCTTCGAACATATCTCAGATATATGTTTAGATCAGGTTAATTTATTAGTAAAAGTAACAAGATACTTGTAACTGTCAACGGTTTGAATGGGAGTATTGCTGGAGCAGTACTTCAATAAGCTGGGGGTCTTTTTTCTAGTGACTCTTAGCAAAACTGTTTTCTCTACATTTAACTGCATATCCCAAGAATGACACCAAGAACGTATATTATCAATAGACTGTTGGAGTAAATCGTGGTCATTGGTAGAAGTTACTTGCTTAAAAATAATACATTCATCTGCGAACAACCTTACCGACACTGATGATGAAATGTCCTCTGTTAAGTCATTAATATAAATTAAAAATAGCAAAGGTCCCAATACATTGCCTTGATGATGATGTGTGGTGTTTTATGGCGCAAGGGCCAGTTATGGCCAAAGAGCGCCATGCCAGTGTTTGTGAATGTGCCGTCGAGCAATGAATTCTGAGAAGTAGATGAAACATGGCTGTAAAGGGGCCTAAAATTATCGCTGTAAAGTGCGAAAAATATATATGTACTAAAATCATGGCAATGACTAATGATGTGTACTATGAAATGAGGAATGCATTGAGAAAGAAGAATAATATATTTAAAATATTTAAGATACAGTAATTGGCAAGAAGCACTACTACCTAAACAGAGCCCTTGAACCACAAGGGCCTGGAGGCATGTGCTATCAAAAATTATCACAGCGACATCCTCTGGAGAGAGGATGTGCTACGAACTTATTGGGCTAATAACATGTAGCACAACATCATTCAAAAAATCGAGGACTGCTTTGGCATTAAAAAGCGGTTGTTCACCAATAAATAGCATGGGATGTAGAGGGATATTGTAGCGGTATGCTACCGGAAAATGTTTCCTTCTCTCGGCTTCGGCTTCCCGACACTCCACGAGGACATGGAGGACGGTCAGCCTCTCACAACATCTACCACAGGTTGGTGGTTCATCACCAATAAGCAAAAAATTGTGGGTGCCATATGTATGTCCTATTCTTAGACGACAGAACAGGACATCAGTTCGTCGTGTTTTAGTTATGGGGGGCCAGTAACCTAGCTGTGGCTTAATCAAATGAAGCTTATTACTTGTTTGTGTGTCCCACAAGCGTTGCCAGTGGCTTCGCAGTTTCTTTCGCAAGAAAGGTTTCAAATCTGTTGCAGAAACAGCAGCTGTAGAGTTAATAGTGGTTGATGTCACTGATGTGGCCATTTGGTCTGCAAGAACATTGCCCTCGATGCCTCTATGCCCAGGCACCCAGCATATAGTGACATGCTGGTTAGTTGCGTAAGCTCTACAAAGAACAGAATAGAGCTCAATGAGTACAGGATTTCTTAGTTTGCAGAATGACATCAAGGCTTTCACGACACTTTGAGAGTCTGTATATATGATAGTCTTTTGAAGTTTTGATTTCTTTATATGCTTTACAGCTGATAAAAGTGCATAGGACTCAGCCGTAAAGATACTTGTTTCCGGGTGGAGTACACCGGATTCCGAGAAGGATGGGCCGACGGCTGCATAAGAAACCCCGGCGTGTGACTTAGAAGCGTCTGTGTAATACTCTGTGCACGAGTACTTGGACTGAAGTTCTAGGAAATGCATTTTAATGTGTGCCTCTGATGCGTGTTTCGTGACTTCTATAAATGATGTGTCACAATCTATGAGCTGCCACTGCCACGGAGGTAACAGTTTCACTGGGGCCATAGGACGATGATCAAGCAGCGGAACACCCATTTCCTCACTAAGATTCCTCACACGCAAAGAGAACGGCTTTCTCGCTGCAGGTCGATTGTGGAATAGTGTGGCAGCGGTCACATCGTTTATTGTTGAGTAAGACGGATGTTCAATATTTCCTTGCACTTTCAGAAAATATGTAAAACTGCTGTATGACCGCTGCAGATGAAGTGACCACTGATTCGACTCTACGTAGAGGCTCTGGATTGGACTTGTCCTGAAAGCACCAGTCCCGAGGCGGATACCTAAGTGGTGAACAGGGTCTAGTATTTTTAATGCACTTGGCGTTGCAGAATTATAAATTATAGACCCGTAATCAAGGCGTGAGAGGACAAGACTTTCATACAGGTTAAGCAGACACTTTCGGTCACTACCCCAAGTCGTACGTGACAGAAGCTTTAAAAGGTTCATTGTCTTCAGGCATTTGGCCTTAAGATACTTAATATGAGGAATAAATGTAAGCTTGGAATCCAAAATAATGCCTAGAAACTTATGCTCGCTGCTGACAGAGAGTGCATCTCCTTTGATTTGTATACTGGGGACAGGCATTATGCCTCTCTTGTTTGTAAAGAGTACGCAAGTGCTCTTCTGAGCGTTTACTTTAAAACCGTTCTCATCTGCCCATTTGGACAATTTGTTTATTACAAGCTGCACTTGTCGTTCGCAGATGGCAATATTGCATGACTGGAAGGCAATTTGCACATCGTCGACATAAACGGAGTAAAACATTGACCGTGGAATGACTGTGTGCAGGGAATTCATTTTTACAATAAATAGTGTGCAACTAAGCACGCCTCCCTGTGGCACACCGGTCTCTTGGGTGAATGACTTAGACAAAGCGTTGCCCACTCTTACGCGGAATGTGCGGTTAGACAGGTAACTTTCGATTGTGTTTAGCATGTTGCCACGGACACCCATCGCAGAGAGATCTCGGAGAATGCCGTAGCGCCATGTCGTGTCGTAAGCTTTTTCTAGGTCGAGGAACACTGAAAGACAGAACTGCTTATGTATAAAAGCGTCTCTAATATAAGACTCAATGCGAACAAGGTGGTCTGTTGTGGACACACCTTCCCTGAAACCACATTGGAAGGGGTCTAGTAATTTGTTATTTTCAAGGAAACAGATTAAGCGCCTGTTGATCATTTTTTCAAATAGTTTGCACAGACAGCTTGTTAGCGCTATTGGCCTGTAGCTGCTGGCTAGGGACGGGCCTTTGCCTTGTTTAAGCACGGGAATGACTATAGCTTCCTTCCACGAGGACGGGATATATCCATGCGCCCACATGACATTGAAAAGATACAGGAGTGTTTTCAGCGCTTCAGGATTCAGGTGCTTAATCATTTCATATATGACACGATCACCGCCTGGCGCAGAGTTATTGCAGCAAGCGAGGGATGCTTTCAGTTCAGTTAAAGTAAATGAATAATTGTAGACCTCACTCGATGAACCTTTACGTTTTAGGGGCTGTCGCTCTTCGCGTTCTTTGACTCTCAAAAATGCTTGTGTGTAGTGGGACGCACTGGAGATATATTCAAAGTGTTCGCCCAGACAACCAGCCTGATCTTCCAGGCTCTCTCCTTGAGTATTTACTAAGGGGAGTGGGTGTACCTCCCGGCCTTTTAATTTATTTACTCTATTCCACACTTTCGTCTCATCCGTGTAAGAATTTATACTGGAGATGTACTTCTCCCAACTCTTCCTTTTAGCACGTCGACGTGTTCTTCTAGCCTGGGACTTTATTTGTTTGAAATTAATCAAGTTTTCGGCGGTTGGAGAGTCGCGAAGTCGTCCCCAAGCTTTGTTTTGATTTTTCCGTGCTTCCTTGCATTCTTCGTTCCACCACGGGATACGACGTTTATTAGCCAGTCCGTTAGTTTGACGGATGCATGTTGTGGCAGTCTCAATTATAAAGCCCGTTATATATGCTACAGCATCATCTATATTTAAAAAGGCAATATCATCCCTGCTTAAATAAGTTTGTTCGTGGAAACGTTCCCAGTTAGCCGAGTCAACCTTCCATCGGGGAATGTGTGGGGAACATAGATCTTGTTTTGTCAGTTTTAACATGATTGGGAAGTGGTCGCTCCCAAAAGGGTTCTTGAGAACGGACCACTCCAGGTACGGAATCAGTGTACTCGACACGATACTTAAATCTATGGAGGAGTATGTGTTGTGCGCCATGCTGTAGTAAGTTGGCTCTTTCTTATTAAGTAAACATGCTCCTGAAGAAAAGAGAAAGTTTTCAATTAGGCGTCCTCTCGCATCGCAACGAGAGTCTCCCCACAATGTGTTATGTGCATTTAAATCTCCGACAACTATGTATGGTGCCGGAAGTTCATCTATGTAGTTCTGAAATTCAGTTTTATTAAGTTGATAATTGGGAGGGATGTATATAGAGCTAACTGTGACTAGCCTGTCAAACAATACCCCTCGGACAGCAACTGCCTCTAGGGGCGTACGAAGTTTCAGTTCTCGACAGGCAACACCTCTGTCAACTACGATAGCAACACCGCCGGATGACACGGAGGTGTCATCGCGGTCTTTGCGAAAGATGGCGTATTGCCGGAGAAAGTTGCATTGTGTAGGTTTAAGGTGTGTCTCCTGAACACACAGCACCTTCGGATTAAACTTGTGTAGGATTTCTTTGACGTCATCGAGGTTGTGTAGGAGTCCTCTGACGTTCCACTGTATAATTTGTGTATTCATGTTGAAAGTGTTTTTTGTGCTGTGTGTAAAGGAGAATAACTTAAGCTACAGAGCCCTTGTCGGGCCCTGTGATGCGGGCTTTTTCTTTTTTGGAGCGATCGCGAGATTCTCGCGGCTCCTTAGGCGCTGACGGCGCCGTCTGGCCAGTTGTTGTGTCCATCGCCTCTTGCGAGCGGTTGGTTTGACGGGAAGGCCTCGCCTCGAGGGACGAGGCCCTGGAGGCCACCAGCCCGGAGGTCGATGGCCCCTTCTTGAGAGTTGGCGGAGCAGCGCTAGCTGCTGCCGCCGAGGGGGTGGATGGCGTCACTGGCGGCTCACTGTGTGTGGGCCGGACAGCCGCCGGAAGCCGTTGCGACGCTGCCCCCTGACGCGTCACATCGGCAAAGGTTTTCTTGGGCAGGTAGGATACCCGCCTGCGTGCCTCCTTGAACGTTAGATTTTCCTTTACTTTAATTATTACAATTTCCTTTTCTTTTTTCCAGGTGGGGCACGACTGCGAGTATGCGGCGTGCTCCCCATCACAGTTCACACAATGTAGCGAGTTTTCACAAGAGTCAGATGAGTGTTCATGAGCACTGCATTTCGCACACGTTTGGCGGCCTCGACAGTTCTGAGAGCTGTGGCCGAATCGCTGGCATTTAAAGCATCTGAGAGGATTTGGAACGTATGCCCTGACACGAAGTTTGATGTATCCGGCCTCGATGGACTCGGGCAGGACACTTGAGCCGAAAGTGAGCACCAGGTGCTTAGTCTTGATTTCTTTGCCGTCGCGCCTCATCTTAATTCTTTTAACGTTTATCACATTCTGCTCACTGAAGCCCTCCAAGAGTTCAGCCTCGGTTAGCTCCATTAAATCGTCATCTGAAACAACGCCGCGAGTGGTGTTCATAGTACGGTGTGGGGTCAGTGTTATTGGGATGTCCCCAAATGACACTAATTTCGGTAGCTTTTCGTATTGTATCTGATCGCGGAGCTCCAGAAGCAGATCACCGCTTGCCATTTTCGATGCTTTGTAGCCTCGGCCAAGAACTTCAGTCAGAGACTTCGAGACAAGGAAGGGTGAGATCATTTTTACTGTCTTTTCAGGTTTATCGGAGTGGATGACGTGAAATCGTGGAAAGTTTTGTGTTTTGTTGCCAAAAAATTGAAATACATCTTCGGTGCGCCCTCGTTTCTGAGGGCGATCAGGGAGTTTAGGGAAGGCACTGTCCATGAGTATAGCTGGGATTTTCGGCAGCCATGCCAACCACCCACCAAGGAGCCCAACGCGGGGACGTGACAGGAGTTCATGTAATGGGAATCCTGCCAACGCCAGTTGTACATCACTGCTATAACCAAATACAGCATAGCCAAGACTGGCTAGCCACACAAGGTTAACCCTTGCCGCCCAGAAATTTGGAAGTGAGGAGAAGATAATAGAAGACAGGAAAGAAGAGACAGTGAAAGAGAAAGAAAAAGTGGTGAGAGGGGGACAGGAAAAGGCGACTGCCGATTTCCTCCAGGTGGGTCAGTCTGGAGGTGCCGTCTATGTGAAGCAGAGGCCGAAGAGGTGTGTTGCCTCCGCCGGGGGGCCTTAGAGGTCCGAACACCCGGGATCGGCTCAACCCCCAGGATCCCCCTTTCCCCAGACACGGCTAAGCCGCGCACGGCTACACGCGGGAGGGTCCAAGCCTCATGTGCTCGGGTACGTGGTGTCGCAACACACCAAACGCCTGCTTACGCAGACGCCCCTGCGGGGTACACTGCCTTGGGGCACACCATAGTTAACAGGAAGCACTCGAGAATGGCAACCCTTAATATCAACAAATTGTTCTCTATTCTTTAAGTAAGATGCAATCCAATTCATAGGGTAATCCGGAAGACCAATTAGTTTAAGTTTGAGCAAAGTTTGGAATGTAACACTTTATCAGAGGTTTTACAAAAGTCAAGAAATAGCAGAACAACCTGGCCACCTTTATCAAGAACCATTGAAATATCGTGAACCGTTGTTACTAATTGCGTTATTAACAGTAACGCGTGTGGGGGTTTGAAAAACATTGTACAAGGCATGTGATTCATTACCAACTCCTTTTGTTTCGAGGTGTGAGATAGAATGCCAATGTTAAGGTCACCACCAAGGACCAGTGTGTCGTTGCACTGATTTACAAAGGAAAACCTTATGACGAGTCATAACCTGATATCTAAATAAACAAAGAACTGGTTTCGAGCACCGTAAGACAAAAACACCTAATTCCCACTCTTTACACAAATAGCTTCAAAATGAGCGTTAGACAATGACATGTCACTCATTATTTCGTAGCTATTTCCACACTTAAGATATGAACAAATCCCACCGCCTCGTTTAAATTAACGGTCCAGAAACACTGGGTTGTAACCGTCAACACCTAAGAATTTACCGACTCGAGTTCCTCAGGGCAGCATCCTAGACCCCTTTTTATTTAACGTATATGCTAATGATCTAAATAAAATTGACAATGAGACTAAATTTATTTTATACGTGGATGGCACTAGCCTTTTTGTTACTGCTGATTACGACATCGACTTAGTACTGCGCACCAATTCTCTCCTCTCAAAATTACATGAGTGCTCGCTTAGTAACTACCTTCTCATCAACGCTAAAAAAATCTAAGGGCATCATTTTCACTGCCAAAAACAAATCCGTTTCTACCATAAACTTAACCATGGGGTCCCATCCTATTGAAGTAGTGCCAGAACACAAGGTGTTAGGCGTAACATTTTCGAACCATTTGCAGTGGAATTCACACATCGACATGGTTATAAAAAAGTTGTCCTCAGCTATTGGCGTGTTGTTCAGGTGTCGACACATGTTCCCCTCTCGAATCCTCTTCCAACTTTATCATTCACTCTTTCGACCACATTTAAACCACTGTTTATTAATATGGGGCACAAGACCAAAAATTAATATTAATAGGCTCTTGCTTTTCGAAGAGAAGGCTATTCGCTGTGCAAGCCTTGTCGACTATTTTCACCCAACAAAAGAACTATTTCAGAGAAACAGAATAATTAATATCGAGCACTCATACAACTACCGTCTTTTGCATCAGCTTCATTTTGCAGAAACAAAAACTGCTGAATTTCTAAACAGCGTATCTAATCCTGTAGAACGTTCCAGTATTCGTTTGACAAGGGAACGTGAAAGGTGGCTGGTACCGTGCCCTAGAACCAACTATCTTTTGCAATCTGTTACTCATAATGTACTAGTGCTACTGAATAAACTTGAGAAACGTTTAAATAAAGATGTTGGGGTTTTCACGAGGGATATTGCGCAATATGTTTGTATTTGATTAATTTTATTGATACACTGTATTTATCTCGTCTTATATACGAGTATTACTTGCATGTGTTATTAGTGCATCTAGTATGTAGTGCATGTATTTACATATCTTGATATGCATAGTATATATCTTAATTTATCGATTATAGTGTATGTATATTGTTGTGACTGTTGCTTATACTATTGGTATAGGGTTTTATTGAAGTGTCTTCATGTGTTGTCATTTAATGCTATTACTAATGCATTGACACTGCTGCCGATTATTGGCCCCCCTGGCCTCCGTCAAGCTGTATGCTTACAGCTTTTTCGCCACAGGAGCCTTCAACACAACTTTGTATGTGCGTTGTGAATAAATTGAATTGAATTGAATTGAAGATGCATAACATCATTGGCGTCGTGGTACCACGTTTCAGTCATCATAATGACAGCGAAATCAAACTGAAATTGTTGTAGAAGTGGACAAGATTCATCAATATTATTCCTAGCTGACTGCATGTTAAGGTGCCAAAAAGTAAGGGCTGACACAAATTTTAGTTTGATGAGCGAACAGAAGTCACCTGGTTTACACATTGCTCAAACATTCGCAAGACTGGACTCTCCCTCTAAAATTATGACAGAAAATTTCATATCCACTCTTGAATCACGCTGAAAGCAGCTAACGCTTGAATTCCTTTCCCTCCTTCTCAACAACAGGCTTGAAATGAAACCATCGACTTATATAACGCCTGCAATAACACGGCACGCAAGACAGCATCATCCGGTCTCACCAACACCCTATTATGCTCGAACTGATACGTTTAAATTTTCTTTTTTTCTCAGGACAGTATCAGAATGGAACGACAGTTTATAGGCGCAGTGTAACTAAATATTGTATAAATTTGTACTTGCTTTTTCCTAATTTGTTCTCTTTTTTGTATGTATTCTGTTGCCCCTCTGCTTGGACCGAAAGGTCTGCAGTATGTACTAAATAAATAAATAAATAAATAAATAAATAAATAAATAAATAAATAACAGAGAAACGGTCCTATGAACACGTTTAGGGAATAAAGCAAGGGCACTACTCTAGCTCTGCAAGATCGTTTACTCGCCGTACGATCTGTGGGGAAAGTTCTGCCTTGCGAACCAGAATCTTGCCGCTGTGATGCCAAGCAAGCTTGTAGTTGTTGACGTTGGCCCATTGTTTCGTGTTGAGCAGCAGTTCTCTGTTCCCCTCGGTCAGATTTTCTGTGATAAACACAGAACCTCTTTCGTTTTAAGCGAAGCTTTATAGGCTCACAGGTTTCGGCGGCTGTGGTGGTGGTGTCCCACTGAAAAGTGGGCCGATCCTGGCGATTGTGCAGAAAGGCTGCAAGCTCAATGGCACATACCAGGGACAAGAAAGAAAGAAAGCAAGAAAGAAATGGGGGAAAATCACCAAACCTTCCGCTGTCGAAAAAATGGGGGTAAGCGAAGCTTGTCGTGTGTGTACCTAACCTACTACTTTTCCTTCTTTTTCATACTACATTTCGTTCCCTTTCATGGTACCTGTCCTCCCCTTCTACTTTTGTTTCACTTTTGTGAAACCTTTCCTTCCGTTGTGTTGTACGTTGTGAATGTGAATCAGCGTTTGTCCATCTGAAGCGCACTCTCACATCTGAACCAATACTTCGCCATTTTGATGAAGCTGGTCCTACCCTCCTGCATACGGATGCTAGTGGTCACGGCATTGGTGGCATTCTCCTACAGTGAGACGACTCTTTAGGTGAGAGGTCGTCGCGGACAAACGCCGAAAAGAATTACACCATCAGGGAGCAGGAATGCCTAGCTATCGTTTGGTCTGTGCAGAAGTTTCGACCCTATCTTCACGGCCGCCATTTTACCATCGTCACAGACCATCATGCATTATGCTGGCTTTCGACGCTGAAGAACTTCGTACTCCTGGCTTGTGTGACAAGTTCCAGCTTCGGTTCATCGGCCCCTACAAAGTCTTGGAGCAGACCTCTCCGGTTGACTATCGCGTGGAAACTGTGGGCACGGGAAAGCGGCAACCATGCCGTGGCCGCTAAACCCTTTTTGCTTCTACATGCAGTTTGTCGCCCTTCTTGGAGCATGGCTGTATCCGTCGACCTGCGCATGTGCGATTTCGCCAGTGCTGCTCCTTCCTGACTCACATACACCGCTGCCAGTCCTGCTATCTGACGCAAGTGAAGATCCTTGGTGCCAGCAAGTAATGAAGGGCGTTATCTTCACACCTTTGCATACGGACTCACAGCCGCCAGGAGCGACATCTTCCTTCTGGCTCTACTTAAGCAGCTGCCTTCTTCCGGCCACTTTCAGTGGGCACGGGAAAGCGGCAACCATGCCGTGGCCGCTAAACCCTTTTTGCTTCTACATGCAGTTTGTCGCGCTTCTTGGAGCACGGCTGTATCCGTCGACCTGCGCATGTGCGATTTCTCCAGTCCTGGTCCTTCCTGACTCACCTACACCGCTGCCAGTCCTGTTACCTGACGCAAGTAAAGATCCTTGATGCCAGAAAGTAATCAAGGGCGTCATCTTCACGCCTTTACATACGGACTCACAGCCGCCAATAGCGACATCTTCCTTCTGGTTCTACTTAATAAGCAGCTGCCTTCGTCCGGCCACTTTCAGTGGGCACGGGAAAGCGGCAACCATGGCGTGGCCGCTAAACCCTTTTTGCTTCTACATGCAGTTTGTCGCGCTTCTTGGAGCATGGCTGTATCCGTCGACCTGCGCATGTGCGATTTCGCCAGTGCTGGTCCTTCCTGACTCACCTACACCGCTGCCAGTCCTGCTATCTGACGCAAGTAAAGATCCTTGGCGCCAGCAAGTAATCAAGGGCGTCATCTTCACACCTTTGCATACGGACTCACAGCCGCCAGGAGCGACATCTTCCTTCTGGCTCTACTTAAGCAGCTGCCCTCGTCCGGCCACTTTCAGGGGGCACGGGAAAGCGGCAACCATGCCGTGGCCGCTAAACCCTTTTTGCTTCTACATGCAGTTTGTCGCGCTTCTTGGAGCATGGCCGTATCTGCCGACCTGCGCATGTGCGTATTCGCCAGTGCTGGTCCTTCCTGACTCACCTACACCGCTGCCAGTCCTGCTATCTGACGCAAGTAAAGATCCTTGGTGCCAGCAAGTAATCAATGGTGTCATCTACACACCTTTGCATACGGACTCACAGCCGCCAGGAGCGACATCTTCCTTCTGGCTCTACTTAAGCAGCTGCCTTCGTCCGGCCACTTTCAGTGGGCACAGGAAAGCGGCAACCATGCCGTGGCCGCTAAACCTATTTTGCTTCTACATGCAGTTTGTCGCGTTTCTTGGAGCATGGCTGTATCCGCCGACCTGCTCATGTGCGATTTCGCCAGTGCTGGTCCTTCCTGACTCACCTACACCGCTGCCAGTCCTGCTATCTGACGCAAGTAAAGATCCTTGGTGCCAACAAGTAATCAAGGGTGTCATCTTCACACGTTTGCATACGGACTCACAGCCGCCAGGAGCGACATCTTCCTTCTGGCTCCACTTAAGCAGCTGCATTCGTCCCGCCACTTTCAGTGGGCACGGGAAAGCGGCAACCATGCCGTGGTCGCTAAACACTTTTTGCTTCTACATGCAGTTTGTCGCGCTTCTTGGAGCATGGCTGTATCCGTCGACCTGCGCATGTGCGATTTCGCCAGTGCTGGTCCTTCCTGACTTACCTACACCGCTGCCAGTCCTGCTATCTGACGCAAGTAAAGATCCTTGGTGCTAGCAAGTAATCAAGGGCGTTATCTTCACACCTTTTCATACGGACTCACAGCCGCCAGGAGCGACAATTTCCTTCTGGCTCTACTTAATAAGCAGCTGCCTTCGTCCGGCCACTTTCAGTGGGCACGGGAAAGCGGCAACCATGCCGTGGCCACTATACCCTTTTTGCTTCTACATCCAGTTTGTCACGCTTCTTGGAGCATGGCTGTATCCGTCCACCTGCGCATGTGCGATTTTGCCAGTGCTGGTCCTTCCTGACTCACCTACACCGCTGCCAGTCCTGCTATCTGACGCAAGATCCTTGGTGCCAGCAGGTAATCAAGGGCGTCATCTTCACACCTTTGCATACGGACTCACAGCCGCCAGGAGCGACATCTTCCTTCTGGCTCTACTTAAGCAGCTGCCTTCGTCCGGCCACTTTCAGTGGGCACGCAAAAGCGGCAACCATGCCGTGGCCGCTAAACCTTTTTTGCTTCTACATGCAGTTTGTCGCGCTTCTTGGAGCATGGCTGCATCCGCCGACCTGCTCATGTGCGATTTCGCCATTGCTGGTCCTTCCTGACTCACCTACACTGCTGCCAGTCCTGCTATCTGACGCAAGTAAAGATCCTTGGTGCCAACAAGTAATCAAGGGTGTCATCTTCACACGTTTGCATACGGACTCACAGCCGCCAGGAGCGACATCTTCCTTCTGGCTCCACTTAAGCAGCTGCATTCGTCCCGCCACTTTCAGTGGGCACGGGAAAGCGGCAACCATGCCGTGGCCGCTAAACCCTTTTTGCTTCTACATGCAGTTTGTCGCGCTTCTTGGAGCATGGCTGCATCCGTCGACCTGCGCATGTGCGATTTCGCCAGTGCTGGTCCTTCCTGACACACCTACACCGCTGCCAGTCCTGCTATCTGACGCAAGTAAAGATCCTTGGTGCCAGCAAGTAATCAAGGGCGTTATCTTCACACCTTTGCTTATGGACTCACAGCCGCCAGGAGCGACATTTTCCTTCTGGCTCTACTTAATAAGCAGCTGCCTTCGTCCGGCCACTTTCAGTGGGCACGGGAAAGCGGCAACCATGCCGTGGCCGCTAAACCCTTTTTGCTTCTACATGCAGTTTGTCACGCTTCTTGGAGCATGGCTGTATCCGTCCACCTGCGCATGTGCGATTTTGCCAGTGCTGGTTCTTCCTGACTCACCTACACCGCTGCCAGTCCTGCTAGCTGACGCAAGTAAAGATCCTTGGTGCCAGCAAGTAATCAAGGGCGTCATCTTCACACCTTTGCATACGGACTCACAGCCGCCAGGAGCGACATCTTCTTTCCGGCTCTACTTAAGCAGCTGCCTTCGTCCGGCCACTTTCAGTGGGCACGGGAAAGCGGCAACCATGCCATGGTCTCTAAGCCCTTTTTGCTTCTACATGCAGTTTGTCGCGCTTCTTGGAGCATGGCTGTATCCGTCGACCTGCGCATGTACGATTTCGCCAGTGCTGGTCCTTCCTGACTCACCTACACCGCTGCCAGTCCTGCTATCTGACGCAAGATCCTTGGTGCCAGCAAGTAATCAAGGGCGTTATCTTCACACCTTTGCTTACGGAGTCACAGCCGCCAGGAGCGACATTTTCCTTCCGGCTCTACTTAATAAGCAGCTGCCTTCGTCCGGCCACTTTCAGTGGGCACGGGAAAGCGGCAACCATGGCGTGGCCGCTAAACCCTTTTTGCTTCTACATGCAGTTTGTCGCGCTTCTTGGAGCATGGCTGTATCCGTCGACCTGCGCATGTGCGATTTCGCCAGTGCTGGTCCTTCCTGACTCACCTACACCGCTGCCAGTCCTGCTATCTGACGCAAGTAAAGATCCTTGGTGCCAGCAAGTAATCAAGAGCGTCATCTTCACACCTTTGCATACGGACTCACAGCCGCCAGGAGCGACATCTTCCTTCTGGCTCTACTTAAGCAGCTGCCCTCGTCCGGCCACTTTCAGGGGGCACGGGAAAGCGGCAACCATGCCGTGGCCGCTAAACCCTTTTTGCTTCTACATGCAGTTTGTCGCGCTTCTTGGAGCATGGCTGTATCTGCCGACCTGCGCATGTGCGTATTCGCCAGTGCTGGTCCTTCCTGACTCACCTACACCGCTGCCAGTCCTGCTATCTGACGCAAGTAAAGATCCTTGGTGCCAGCAAGTAATCAATGGTGTCATCTACACACCTTTGCATACGGACTCACAGCCGCCAGGAGCGACATCTTCCTTCTGGCTCTACATAAGCAGCTGCCTTCGTCCGGCCACTTTCAGTGGGCACAGGAAAGCGGCAACCATGCCGTGGCCGCTAAACCTATTTTGCTTCTACATGCAGTTTGTCGCGCTTCTTGGAGCATGGCTGTATCCGCCGACCTGCTCATGTGCGATTTCGCCAGTGCTGGTCCTTCCTGACTCACCTACACCGCTGCCAGTCCTGCTATCTGACGCAAGTAAAGATCCTTGGTGCCAACAAGTAATCAAGGGTGTCATCTTCACACGTTTGCATACGGACTCACAGCCGCCAGGAGCGACATCTTCCTTCTGGCTCCACTTAAGCAGCTGCATTCGTCCCGCCACTTTCAGTGGGCACGGGAAAGCGGCAACCATGCCGTGGTCGCTAAACACTTTTTGCTTCTACATGCAGTTTGTCGCGCTTCTTGGAGCATGGCTGTATCCGTCGACCTGCGCATGTGAGATTTCGCCAGTGCTGGTCCTTCCTGACTTACCTACACCGCTGCCAGTCCTGCTATCAGACGCAAGTAAAGATCCTTGGTGCTAGCAAGTAATCAAGGGCGTTATCTTCACACCTTTTCATACGGACTCACAGCCGCCAGGAGCGACAATTTCCTTCTGGCTCTACTTAATAAGCAGCTGCCTTCGTCCGACCACTTTCAGTGGGCACGGGAAAGCGGCAACCATGCCGTGGCCACTATACCCTTTTTGCTTCTACATCCAGTTTGTCACGCTTCTTGGAGCATGGCTGTATCCGTCCACCTGCGCATGTGCGATTTTGCCAGTGCTGGTCCTTCCTGACTCACCTACACCGCTGCCAGTCCTGCTATCTGACGCAAGATCCTTGGTGCCAGCAGGTAATCAAGGGCGTCATCTTCACACCTTTGCATACGGACTCACAGCCGCCAGGAGCGACATCTTCCTTCTGGCTCTACTTAAGCAGCTGCCTTCGTCCGGCCACTTTCAGTGGGCACGGAAAAGCGGCAACCATGCCGTGGCCGCTAAACCCTTTTTGCTTCTACATGCAGTTTGTCGCGCTTCTTGGAGCATGGCTGCATCCGTCGACCTGCGCATGTGCGATTTCGCCAGTGCTGGTCCTTCCTGACACACCTACACCGCTGCCAGTCCTGCTATCTGACGCAAGTAAAGATCCTTGGTGCCAGCAAGTAATCAAGGGCGTTATCTTCACACCTTTGCTTATGGACTCACAGCCGCCGAGAGCGACATTTTCCTTCTGGCTCTACTTAATAAGCAGCTGCCTTCGTCCGGCCACTTTCAGTGGGCACGGGAAAGCGGCAACCATGCCGTGGCCGCTAAACCCTTTTTGCTTCTACATGCAGTTTGTCACGCTTCTTGGAGCATGGCTGTATCCGTCCACCTGCGCATGTGCGATTTTGCCCGTGCTGGTTCTTCCTGACTCACCTACACCGCTGCCAGTCCTGCTAGCTGACGCAAGTAAAGATCCTTGGTGCCAGCAAGTAATCAAGGGCGTCATCTTCACACCTTTGCATACGGACTCACAGCCGCCAGGAGCGACATCTTCTTTCCGGCTCTACTTAAGCAGCTGCCTTCGTCCGGCCACTTTCAGTGGGCACGGGAAAGCGGCAACCATGCCATGGTCTCTAAGCCCTTTTTGCTTCTACATGCAGTTTGTCGCGCTTCTTGGAGCATGGCTGTATCCGTCGACCTGCGCATGTACGATTTCGCCAGTGCTGGTCCTTCCTGACTCACCTACACCGCTGCCAGTCCTGCTATCTGACGCAAGATCCTTGGTGCCAGCAAGTAATCAAGGGCGTTATCTTCACACCTTTGCTTACGGAGTCACAGCCGCCAGGAGCGACATTTTCCTTCCGGCTCTACTTAATAAGCAGCTGCCTTCGTCCGGCCACTTTCAGTGGGCACGGGAAAGTGGCAACCATGCCGTGGCCGCTAAACCCTTTTTGCTTCTACATGCAGTTTGTCGCGCTTCTTGGAGCATGGCTGTATCTGCCGACCTGCGCATGTGCGTATTCGCCAGTGCTGGTCCTTCCTGACTCACCTACACCGCTGCCAGTCCTGCTATCTGACGCAAGTAAAGATCCTTGGTGCCAGCAAGTAATCAATGGCGTCATCTACACACCTTTGCATACGGACTCACAGCCGCCAGGAGCGACATCTTCCTTCTGGCTCTACTTAAGCAGCTGCCTTCGTCCGGCCACTTTCAGTGGGCACGGGAAAGCGGCAACCATGCCGTGGCCGCTAAACCTATTTTGCTTCTACATGCAGTTTGTCGCGCTTCTTGGAGCATGGCTGTATCCGCCGACCTGCTCATGTGAGATTTCGCCAGTGCTGGTCCTTCCTGACTCACCTACACCGCTGCCAGTCCTGCTATCTGACGCAAGTAAAGATCCTTGGTGCCAACAAGTAATCAAGGGTGTCATCTTCACACGTTTGCATACGGACTCACAGCCGCCAGGAGCGACATCTTCCTTCTGGCTCCACTTAAGCAGCTGCCTTCGTCCCGCCACTTTCAGTGGGCACGGGAAAGCGGCAACCATGCCGTGGTCGCTAAACCCTTTTTGCTTCTACATGCAGTTTGTCGCGCTTCTTGGAGCATGGCTGTATCCGTCGACCTGCGCATGTGCGATTTCGCCAGTGCTGGTCCTTCCTGACTCACCTACACCGCTGCCAGTCCTGCTATCTGACGCAAGTAAAGATCCTTGGTGCCAGCAAGTAATCAAGGGCGTTATCTTCACACCTTTGCATACGGACTCACAGCCGCCAGGAGCGACATCTTCCTTCTGGCTCTACTTAAGCAGCTGCCTTCGTCCCGCCACTTTCAGTGGGCACGGGAAAGCGGCAACCATGCCGTGGCCGCTAAACCCTTTTTGCTTCTACATGCAGTTTGTCGCGCTTCTTGGAGCATGGCTGTATCCGTCCGACCTGCGCATGTGCGATTTCGCCAGTGCTGGTCCTTCCTGACTCACCTACACCGCTGCCAGTCCTGCTATCTGACGCAAGATCCTTGGTGCCAGCAAGTAATCAAGGGCGTCATCTTCACACCTTTGCATACGGACTCACAGCCGCCAGGAGCGACATCTTCCTTCTGGCTCTACTTAAGCAGCTGCCTTCGTCCGGCCACTTTCAGTGGGCACGGGAAAGCGGCAACCATGCCGTGGCCGCTAAACCCTTTTTGCTTCTACATGCAGTTTGTCACGCTTCTTGGAGCATGGCTGTATCCGTCCACCTGCGCATGTGCGATTTCGCCAGTGCTGGTCCTTCCTGACTCACCTACACCGCTGCCAGTCCTGCTATCTGACGCAAGTAAAGATCCTTGGTGCCAGCAAGTAATCAATGGTGTCATCTACACACCTTTGCATACGGACTCACAGCCGCCAGGAGCGACATCTTCCTTCTGGCTCTACTTAAGCAGCTGCCTTCGTCCGGCCACTTTCAGTGGGCACGGGAAAGCGGCAACCATGCCGTGGCCGCTAAACCTTTTTGCTTCTACATGCAGTTTGTCGCGCTTCTTGGAGCATGGCTGTATCCGTCGACCTGCGCATGTGCGATTTCGCCAGTGCTGGTCCTTCCTGACTCACCTACACCACTGCCAGTCCTGCTATCTGACGCAAGTAAAGATCCTTGGTGCCAGCAAGTAATCAAGGGTGTCATCTTCACACCTTTGCATACGGACTCACAGCCGCCAGGAGCGACATCTTCCTTCTGGCTCTACTTAAGCAGCTGCCTTCGTCCGGCCACTTTCAGTGGGCACGGGAAAGCGGCAACCATGCCGTGGCCGCTAAACCCTTTTTGCTTCTACATGCAGTTTGTCGCGCTTCTTGGAGCATGGCTGTATCCGTCGACCTGCGCATGTGCGATTTCGCCAGTGCTGGTCCTTCCTGACTCACCTACACCGCTGCCAGTCCTGCTATCTGACGCAAGTAAAGATCCTTGGTGCCAGCAAGTAATCAAGGGCGTCATCTTCACACCTTTGCATACGGACTCACAGCCGCCAGGAGCGACATCTTCCTTCTGGCTCTACTTAAGCAGCTGCCTTCGTCCGGCCACTTTCAGTGGGCACGGGAAAGCGGCAACCATGCCGTGGCCGCTAAACCCTTTTTGCTTCTACATGCAGTTTGTCGCGCTTCTTGGAGCATGGCTGTATCCGTCCGACCTGCGCATGTGCGATTTCGCCAGTGCTGGTCCTTCCTGACTCACCTACACCGCTGCCAGTCCTGCTATCTGACGCAAGTAAAGATCCTTGGTGCCAGCAAGTAATCAAGGGCGTCATCTTCACACCTTTGCATACGGACTCACAGCCGCCAGGAGCGACAACTTCTTTCTGGCTCTACTTAAGCAGCTGCCTTCGTCCGGCCACTTTCAGTGGGCACGGGAAAGCGGCAACCATGCCGTGGCCGCTAAACCCTTTTTGCTTCTACATGCAGTTTGTCGCGCTTCTTGGAGCATGGCTGTATCCGTCGACCTGCGCATGTGCGATTTCGCCAGTGCTGGTCCTTCCTGACTCACCTACACCGCTGCCAGTCCTGCTATCTGACGCAAGTAAAGATCCTTGGTGCCAGCAAGTAATCAAGGGCGTCATCTTCACACCTTTGCATACGGACTCACAGCCGCCAGGAGCGACAGTTTCCTTCTGGCTCTACTTAATAAGCAGCTGCCTTCGTCCGGCCACTTTCAGTGGGCACGGGAAAGCGGCAACCATGCCGTGGCCGCTAAACCCTTTTTGCTTCTACATGCAGTTTGTCGCGCTTCTTGGAGCATGGCTGTATCCGTCGACCTGCGCATGTGCGATTTCGCCAGTGCTGGTCCTTCCTGACTCACCTACACCGCTGCCAGTCCTGCTATCTGACGCAAGTAAAGATCCTTGGTGCCAGCAAGTAATCAAGGGCGTCATCTTCACACCTTTGCATACGGACTCACAGCCGCCAGGAGCGACATCTTCCTTCTGGCTCTACTTAAGCAGCTGCCTTCGTCCGGCCACTTTCAGTGGGCACGGGAAAGCGGCAACCATGCCGTGGCCGCTAAACCCTTTTTGCTTCTACATGCAGTTTGTCGCGCTTCTTGGAGCATGGCTGTATCCGTCGACCTGCGCATGTGCGATTTCGCCAGTGCTGGTCCTTCCTGACTCACCTACACCGCTGCCAGTCCTGCTAGCTGACGCAAGTAAGATCCTTGGTGCCAGCAAGTAATCAAGGGCGTCATCTTCACACCTTTGCATACGGACTCACAGCCGCCAGGAGCGACATCTTCCTTCTGGCTCTACTTAAGCAGCTGCCTTCGTCCGGCCACTTTCAGTGGGCACGGGAAAGCGGCAACCATGCCGTGGCCGCTAAACCCTTTTTGCTTCTACATGCAGTTTGTCGCGCTTCTTGGAGCATGGCTGTATCCGTCGACCTGCGCATGTGCGATTTCGCCAGTGCTGGTCCTTCCTGACTCACCTACACCGCTGCCAGTCCTGCTATCTGACGCAAGTAAAGATCCTTGGTGCCAGCAAGTAATCAAGGGCGTCATCTTCACACCTTTGCATACGGACTCACAGCCGCCAGGAGCGACATCTTCCTTCTGGCTCTACTTATAAGCAGCTGCCTTCGTCCGGCCACTTTCAGTGGGCACGGGAAAGCGGCAACCATGCCGTGGCCGCTAAACCTTTTTGCTTCTACATGCAGTTTGTCGCGCTTCTTGGAGCATGGCTGTATCCTCCGACCTGCGCATGTGCGATTTCGCCAGTGCTGGTCCTTCCTGACTCACCTACACCGCTGCCAGTCCTGCTATCTGACGCAAGTAAAGATCCTTGGTGCCAGCAAGTAATCAAGGGCGTCATCTTCACACCTTTGCATACGGACTCACAGCCGCCAGGAGCGACATCTTCCTTCTGGCTCTACTTAAGCAGCTGCCTTCGTCCGGCCACTTTCAGTGGGCACGGGAAAGCGGCAACCATGCCGTGGCCGCTAAACCTTTTTGCTTCTACATGCAGTTTGTCGCGCTTCTTGGAGCATGGCTGCATCCGTCGACCTGCGCATGTGCGATTTCGCCAGTGCTGGTCCTTCCTGACTCACCTACACCGCTGCCAGTCCTGCTATCTGACGCAAGTAAAGATCCTTGGTGCCAGCAAGTAATCAAGGGCGTCATCTTCACACCTTTGCATACGGACTCACAGCCGCCAGGAGCGACATCTTCCTTCTGGCTCTACTTAAGCAGCTGCCTTCGTCCGGCCACTTTCAGTGGGCACGGGAAAGCGGCAACCATGCCGTGGCCGCTAAACCCTTTTTGCTTCTACATGCAGTTTGTCGCGCTTCTTGGAGCATGGCTGTATCCGTCGACCTGCGCATGTGCGATTTCGCCAGTGCTGGTCCTTCCTGACTCACCTACACCGCTGCCAGTCCTGCTATCTGACGCAAGTAAGATCCTTGGTGCCAGCAAGTAATCAAGGGCGTTATCTTCACACCTTTGCATACGGACTCACAGCCGCCAGGAGCGACATCTTCCTTCTGGCTCTACTTAATAAGCAGCTGCCTTCGTCCGGCCACTTTCAGTGGGCACGGGAAAGCGGCAACCATGCCGTGGCCGCTAAACCCTTTTTGCTTCTACATGCAGTTTGTCGCGCTTCTTGGAGCATGGCTGTATCCGTCGACCTGCGCATGTGCGATTTCGCCAGTGCTGGTCCTTCCTGACTCACCTACACCGCTGCCAGTCCTGCTATCTGACGCAAGTAAAGATCCTTGGTGCCAGCAAGTAATCAAGGGCGTCATCTTCACACCTTTGCATACGGACTCACAGCCGCCAGGAGCGACATCTTCCTTCTGGCTCTACTTAAGCAGCTGCCTTCGTCCGGCCACTTTCAGTGGGCACGGGAAAGCGGCAACCATGCCGTGGCCGCTAAACCCTTTTTGCTTCTACATGCAGTTTGTCGCGCTTCTTGGAGCATGGCTGTATCCGTCCGACCTGCGCATGTGCGATTTCGCCAGTGCTGGTCCTTCCTGACTCACCTACACCGCTGCCAGTCCTGCTATCTGACGCAAGTAAAGATCCTTGGTGCCAGCAAGTAATCAAGGGCGTCATCTTCACACCTTTGCATACGGACTCACAGCCGCCAGGAGCGACATCTTCCTTCTGGCTCTACTTAAGCAGCTGCCTTCGTCCGGCCACTTTCAATGGGCATGGGAAAGCGGCAACCATGCAGTCGCCGCTAAACCCTTTTTGCTTCTACATGCAGTTCGTCGTGCTTCTTGGAGCATGGCTGTATCCGTCGAGCTGCGCACGTGCGGTTTCGCCAGTGCTGGTCTTTTCTGACTCACCGACACCGCTGCCAGTCCTGCTATCTGAGGCAATTCAAGATATTTGGTGCCAGCATGTAATCCAGGGCACCATCTTCACACCTTTGCACACGGATTCACAGCCGCCAGGAGCGCCATCTCCTTCTGGCTCTATTTAAGCAGCTTCCTTCTTCCGGCCACTTTCAATGGGCATGGGAAAGCGGCAACCATGCAGTCGCCGCTAAACCCTTTTTGCTTCTACATGCAGTTCGTCGTGCTTCTTGGAGCATGGCTGTATCCGTCGAGCTGCGCACGTGCGGTTTCGCCAGTGCTGGTCTTTTCTGACTCACCGACACCGCTGCCAGTCCTGCTATCTGAGGCAATTCAAGATATTTGGTGCCAACAAGTATCAAGGGTGTCATCTTCACACGTTTGCATACGGACTCACAGCCGCCAGGAGCGACATCTTCCTTCTGGCTCCTACTTAAGCAGCTGCATTCGTCCCGCCACTTTCAGTGGGCACGGAAAGCGGCAACCATGCCGTGGCCGCTAAACCCTTTTGCTTCTACATGCAGTTTGTCGCGCTTCTTGGAGCATGGCTGCATCCGTCGACCTGCGCATGTGCGATTTCGCCAGTGCTGGTCCTTCCTGACATCACCCTACACCGCTGCCAGTCCTGCTATCTGACGCAAGTAAAGATCCTTGGTGCCAGCAAGTAATCAAGGGCGTTATCTTCACACCTTTGCATTATGGACTCACAGCCGCCAGGAGCGACATTTTCCTTCTGGCTCTACTTAATAAGCAGCTGCCTTCGTCCGGCCACTTTCAGTGGGCACGGGAAAGCGGCAACCATGCCGGTGGCCGCTAAACCCTTTTGCTTCTACATTGCAGTTTGTCACGCTTCTTGGAGCTGGCTGTATCCGTCGACCGTAGCGCGGAATCGAACCAGGGACCCCTCGCTTCCGAGCGCGCGGCGTTAGCCAACTACGCCACGAACCGGACATAGACACACGCACCACGATGGCAATAAATACCCAACATTAACGAAAGGCCGCGTTTCTAGCGCGTTACGGCCCGTGTAAGAAGCTGGTGTAAGACGCTGTGGCCTCTCCGCCTTACCTTCAACGCGTTTCGAACACGCTACCCAAAACGGTGGCAAGTCAAGTTCAAGTCGAGGAGCGTTTATGAATACGGGGGGTATACTCTCTCAGCAGTCATGTGATGGCGTCGGCAAACGTGGTGCACGTTCCGGCATGTGTAAATGGCTGCGTAAGACGCTGTGGCCGCTCCCCCTTACTAGAGAGTACTGCACGTTTCTAACGCGTTTGTGATAGCGTCCCCTTAAGCGGGAGATCCGATGATTCCCTCCGGAGCTTCACCCAGGTTGCGATCGCCGTTGCGCTGACCAATGTCAATATTTAACACCACTACAGTGACTCCATAGCCGCAATTAGAGCTTTTCAAAAGGGCACGGTCTGCGCACAGGCTCAAGAATTGTCACAAAGAAAGAGATTAAGCACCACGTCATATACTGGTTCCCGGCACACTTAGGACCAAAGATCGGCGACGTCCCCAACCTTAACGAGGCGGCTAACGAGGCTGCGCGCGCGCTTACAGACCGCGCGGCTTCATCCGACCACTCGGAGAACAAGGACGCCCCCACTACATACAATGAAATCACTAAACACTACTACCTACAATGTAGAAAGTTTAGCACGCCACACCGCATGCTCACTCGAGCTCAAGCGGTTACTCTCAGAATGCTACAAACAGAAACATACCCCACGCAAAACAGACTACACCACTACATGCCAGAGCTCTACGACAAGTCTTATTGCACCAATTGTAATACATCCCTTAACGTCTATCATTTACTCTGGCCGTGCTCGCAAGCTCACATAAACACCGAACCGGACAAGCGCAAGTTTGAAGAAGCAATCCGGAGCGAAGAACTCGCTCCCCAACTCTGGGCCGTCCAGCAGGTCCACGACGCCGCCAGGAAGCTCAACCTCCCGGTTCCGTCGTGGGAGACGCCCGCTCCATGAGAGCCCCAAAGCTCTCGTGGCCTGCAGGACCTTTAATAAAGTTGATTTCCTTCCTTCCTTCACCCTTTCATCATCATTCACCCCGTGGATATGCTGTGAATTTTTTGCTTATACATACAGTTTGTCGCGCTTCTTGGAGCATGGCTGTATCCGCCGACCTGCGCATGTGCAATTTCGCCAGTGGTGGTGCTTCCTGACTCACCTACACCGCTGCCAGTCCTGCTAGCTGACGCAAGTAAAGATCCTTGGTGCCAGCAAGTAATCAAGGGCGTCATCTTCACACCTTTGCATACGGACTCACAGCCGCCAGGAGCGACATCTTCCTTCTGGCTCTACTTAATAAGCAGCTGCCTTCGTCCGGCCACTTTCAGTGGGCATGGGAAAGCGGCAACCATGGCGTGGCCGCTAAACCCTTTTTGCTTCTACATGCAGCTTGTCACACTTCTTGGAGCATGGCTGTATCCGTCCACCTGCGCATGTGCGATTTTGCCATTGCTGGTCCTTCCTGACTCACCTACACCGCTGCCAGTCCTGCTATCTGACGCAAGATCCTTGGTGCCAGCAGGTAATCAAGGGCGTCATCTTCACACCTTTGCATACGGACTCACAGCCGCCAGGAGCGACATCTTCCTTCTGGCTCTACTTAATCAGCTGCTTTCGTCCGGCCACTTTCAGTGGGCACGGGAAAGCGGCAACCATGCCGTGGCCACTAAACGCTTTTTGCTTCTACATGCAGTTTGTCACGCTTCTTGGAGCATGGCTGTATCCGTCCACCTGCGCATGTGCGATTTTGCCAGTGCTGGTTCTTCCTGACTCACCTACACCGCTGCCAGTCCTGCTATCTGACGCAAGATCCTTGGTGCCAGCAGGTAATCAAGGGCGTCATCTTCACACCTTTGCATACGGACTCACAGCCGCCAGGAGCGACATCTTCTTTCTGGCTCTACTTAAGCAGCTGTCTTCGTCCGGCCACTTTCAGTGGGCACGGGAAAGCGGCAACCATGCCGTGGCCACTAAACGCTTTTTGCTTCTACATGCAGTTTGTCACGCTTCTTGGAGCATGGCTGCATCCGTCGACCTGCGCATGTGCGATTTCGCCAGTGCTGGTCCTTCCTGACTCACCTACACCGCTGCCAGTCCTGCTATCTGACGCAAGTAAAGACCCTTGGTGCCAGAAAGTAATCAAGGGCGTCATCTTCACACCTTTGCATACGGACTCACAGCCGCCAGGAGCGACATCTTCCTTCTGGCTCTACTTAATAAGCAGCTGCCTTCGTCCGGCCACTTTCAGTGGGCACGGGAAAGCGGCAACCATGCCGTGGCCACTAAACCCTTTTTGCTTCTACATGCAGTTTGTCGCGCTTCTTGGAGCATGGCTGCATCCGTCGACCTGCGCATGTGCGATTTCGCCAGTGCTGGTCCTTCCTGACTCACCTACACCGCTGCCAGTCCTGCTAGCTGACGCAAGTAAAGACCCTTGGTGCCAGAAAGTAATCAAGGGCGTCATCTTCACACCTTTGCATACGGACTCACAGCCGCCAGGACCGACATCTTCCTTCTGGCTCTACATAATAAGCAGCTGCCTTCGTCCGGCCACTTTCAGTGGGCGCGGGAAAGCGGCAACCATGCCGTGGCCGCTAAACCCTTTTTGCTTCTACATGCAGTTTGTCGCGCTTCTTGGAGCATGGCTGCATCCGTCGACCTGCGCATGTGCGATTTCGCCAGTGCTGGTCCTTCCTGACTCACCTACACCGCTGCCAGTCCTGCTATCTGACGCAAGTAAAGACCCTTGGTGCCAGAAAGTAATCAAGGGCGTCATCTTCACACCTTTGCATACGGACTCACAGCCGCCAGGAGCGACATCTTCCTTCTGGCTCTACATAATAAGCAGCTGCCTTCGTCCGGCCACTTTCAGTGGGCGCGGGAAAGCGGCAACCATGCCGTGGCCGCTAAACCCTTTTTGCTTCTACATGCAGTTTGTCGCGCTTCTTGGAGCATGGCTGCATCCGTCGACCTGCGCATGTGCGATTTCGCCAGTGCTGGTCCTTCCTGACTCACCTACACCGCTGCCAGTCCTGCTATCTGACGCAAGTAAAGATCCTTGGTGCCAGAAAGTAATCAAGGGCGTCATCTTCACACCTTTGCATACGGACTCACAGCCGCCAGCAGCGACATCCGTGTGCTAAAATAAAAACTAGCAAAATTTTTGATTGTGAGAAACTGTATTCATGGTATCGCTGCGATCGTGGTGTGCGAACAGGTGGAGGTGTCTTGATTGCAGTTACTGAAACGCTCACTTCAAACTCCGTTTGCATAGAAACACCGCTAGAACTTGTTTGCGTGCGCGTTGTACTCGACAACAGAGATGTCATTTTTTGCACATGCTACCGCTCTCCAACTGCGTCGACTTCATTTTGCGATGCTCATCATCATCATCATCATTATCATCATCATCATCATCATCAGCCTATTTTATGTCCACTGCAGGACGAAGGCCTCTCCCTGCGATCTCCAACTACCCCTGTCTTGCGCTAGCGTATTCCAACTTGCGCCTGCAAATTTCGTAACTTCATTATCCCATCTGGTTTTCTGGCGACATCGACTGCGATTCCCATCTCTTGGTATCCCTTCTGTAACCCTAATGGTCCACCGGTTATCCATCCTACGCATTACATGGGCTTCCCAGCTCCATTTCTTCCGCTTAATGTCAACTAGAATAACGGCTATCCCCGTTTGTTCTCTGATCCGCACGGCTCTCTTCCTGTCTCTTAACGTTAGTCCTAAGATTTTTCGTTCCATCGCTCTTTGTGCGGTCCCCAACTTGTTCTCGAGCTTCTTTGTTAACCTACAAGTTTCTGACCCATATGTTAGCACCGGTAGAATGCAATAATTGTACACTTTTCTTTTCAGTGACAGTGGTAAGCTCCCAGTCAGGATTTGGCAATGCCTGCCGTATGCACTTTAATCCAATTTAATTCTTCTGCAAATTTATTTCTCATGATCAGGGTCCCCTGTGAGTAATTGACCTAGATAAACGTACTCCTTTACAGACTCTAGAGGCTGACTGGCGATCCTGAATTCTTGTTCCCTTGCTAGGCTATTGAACATTATCTTTGTCTTCTGCATATTAATCTGAAATCCCTCTCTTACACTTTCTCGGTTAAGGTCCTCAATCATTTGCTGTAATTCCTCTCCATTGTTGCTGAATAGGACAATGTCATCTGCAAACCGAAGGTTGCTGAGATATTCGCCGTTGGTCCTCACTCCTAAGCCTACGCAGTCTAAGAGCTTCAATACTTCTTCTAAGCATGCAGTGAATAGCATTGGAGAGATTGTGTCTCCTTGCCTGACCCGTTTCTTGATATGTAACTTTCTACTTTTCTTGTGGAGAACCAAGGTAGCTGTGGAATCCTTGTAGATGTTTGCTAAGATATTCACGTATGCGTCTTGTACTTCTTGATTACGCAATGCCTCTATGACTGTTGGTATCTCTACTGAATCAAATGCCTTTTCATAATCTATGAAAGCCCTATAGAGAGGTTGATTGTATTCCGCAGATTTCTCGATTACCTGATTAATTACATGGATATGATCTATCGTAGAATATCCCTTCCTGAGGCCAGCCTGTTCTCTTGGTTGGCAGAAGTCAAGTGTTGCCCTGATTCTATTAGAAATTATCTTGGTGAATATTTTATACAATACTTGAAAGCAAGCTAATGGGTCTATAATTCTTCATTTCTTTAACGTCTCCTTTCTTATGGATTAGTATAATGTTGGCGTTCTTCCACCTCTCTGGTACACTTGAAGTTGTGAGGCATTGCGTATATAGGGTCGCAAGCTTTTCAATTATGATATCTCTTCCACCCTTGATTAAATCGACTGTTATTCCATCTTCTCCAGCAGCTTTTCCCCTGGACATGTCTTTCACGGTCCTTCTAACTTCATCGCTAGTTATAGAAGGAGCCTCTGTGTCCGGTTCATCACTATTTCGAATGGAAGTAGTTTGCTGTTTTGGGTACTGTATAGATCAGTATAAAATTCTTCCGCTGCTTTTACTCTGTCATCGAAATTGCTGATGATATTACCATGCTTATCTTTCAGTGCATACATCTTGCCTTGTCCTATGCCAAGCTTTCTTCTTACTGATTTAATGCTGCGTCCATATTTTACGGCTTCCTCAATCTTCCCCACGTTATAATTTCGAATATTCCTTACGATCTTCATGACGCATTAAACAAAGTAGTTGTCAGATACCCTAACTTACCGCTTTTTCTTCTCGGGGACTTGAACTTTCCCGATATCATTTAGCATAACGACACGGAAAAGTCCCAGTCTTCTCAGAGTAGCCGCTTGGACGTCCACTTCACTCAGCTTGTACTGAAATCTACACGCGTGTCTACCTCTTCCTCTAACATTCTTGATCTGATTCTCACTACGAACCCTGATGTAGTTTCCCCAATTCATTATTTAAAAGGCTTAAGTGATCACCTTTCACGCTCTTTTCATATACTCACATGGACTACTGCTAAAAAAACTGCGAAGGTAATCCGCGCTTACAGGAAAGCCGACTTGGCTTCCATTACCGCTGAAATGAAAACTTTCGCAGCTTTTTACATCGCTAATTGCGATCAGCGTTGTGTTGAAGAAAACTGTTGCATTTTCAAAAATAAATTGTTGTCACTTATCGAACACTTCGTGCCACAGAGAACAGTCGTTTGCAAGCCACGGTCCCCTTGGTTCAACCCCTTTTTGAAGAGAGTTCGTAACAAAAAAAAACTTGTTTCGTCGCGCAAAAGCTTCACGCAGTGAAGTTACTTGGCCCGCTTACTACCGCACTGAAGGTGACTACAACGCAGATGCCGCTAGTGCGAACCAGCATTTTTATTCTGTCACACTTCCGTCTCTTTTTCAAACCAATCCTCATAAATTCTAGACCATAGTTAACGGTTCTCCAAGTAAAATCATCCAATTAACATACCCCAATGATGAACCTGTTGCTCCTGAAGAGTGCTGCAATGTATTTAATGATGTATTTTCTTCCCATGTTACCGCGATTCCACATAGATTACCGCTTGGTTCCTGTTAAGGTTTTTCGCCCATGGATTCAATTTCTATTGACTGGGTTGGTGTTAACTGCCTAATTAAGAATAAAAACAAAACGTCTTCCTCTGCCGGCCAAGACTGCCAGAATTCAAAACTTTTGAAGTGTATGTCACGGTTACCGGTGCACAAGACATGAATCGGGACAAAGACACACAAAACACATTTATGATATACCACACCGATAAGTTCACGTCAAACCTATACACAGCCGCAAGAATCGTTACAATGAGTTTGATGTAGCCTTCTTAAAACGTCCTAATAAATCACGTGCGATGTGGCGCTTACATGATTGCTTTGATGTGCTTCTTGCTCATGGCCCGGTGGAATGCTGGCATCTCTGATGATAGTTGTTTCCACAGAATCGGCCTGGCTTGTCGTCGGTGAGGTTATCCCCGTAGCCGTTGTCCTCGGACCAAGCCTTTGCTGGCGACCACGGTGCACAGCCGCGGGGCGTGGAGGATCAAGCCCGACTGGTGCAGGGCCACTGGTGTCCTCCTCCTACTCAAGTCTTCGATATCGACGCCATTGGTTCACCGCCTTGTTGTTGTTGATTTCGACCAGTCTCCTAGCGGACTTCTTCCTTCTTTTCTTCTGGCGGGTTTCTCCCATTTCCCACCTCGCTCCTTCCAGGCCACGTCAGCTTCTTCCTCTTCCTGCTTCTCTCTCCTCTTTTCCTTCTTCTACTTCCGCTCGTGACAATACGCCCTCATTAAAAGCGTTTTTTTTTCTAAAAAAAACTGCTTCTCCATCGTTGTTTCGGTTAAAGTCCTCGTAATCACCATTGTAATAATCACCACGAGAACCACCACGTCACTTTCCCATTGCACTTGCACTTCACATGTCCAATATTACAATCATCTACTTAACAGGTCTTTCTTGCTCATTTAAATGGCTCTACAGATGAGCTGATAATTTATCTGCGTCACCAAATTCCACATATTTTATATACATGCGCATAATCAGCACACCACACAGTATAATTCAGTTACCTTTTAACTCATCTACCTTTCACTGTCGGCACACGTCACAAACATGTCCAATCAAAGGATTTCGTAATATAGTCCTCACATCAGGCCACTTAAACAATCCGCTCCCACGTTATCTCTACCGTTTATATATTCTACGTTGAAGCTAGTCTCCTGCAGGCTTAAACCCCAACGCATCAGTCTGCTATTTGTGAACTTGGCTTTCGTTAGATATTCTAAGGGTTGGTGGTCTGTCTGTACACGAAAATGCCGTCCGTAGAGATATATGTGTAATTTTTTCACTGCTCACACTACCGCCAGATCTCGATAGTCGAGTAATTTCTTTCCGCTTCACTTAATCTTTTACTAGCATAGCATACCGGGTGCATTATTCCACCTTCCTTTTGCAGCAAAACTGCTCCGAGGGCCTTACTGGATGCGTCTGGCCGGAGTACACACTCCTTTTCCATGTTTGGTGCTAATAGCACAGGAGGTTCTGACATGCGTTGTTCCAGAACAGCGACTGCGTTTGCGTGCACTGCAGCCCAGCTCACAGTGTTAGCTGCTCCTTTTTTGTCAATTCTACTAACGGATCGACTGGAGCTACATAATTAAGAATGAATTTCCTGTAGTATACAGTTAATCCCAAAAATGATTGGACCTGATTCTTGGTAGTTGGCCGCTGTGCCACTTGTATTTTATTCATAACCTCCTCCTTTGTTGCAATTTGCCACATCCCTAACGTAAGTCCAGGGAAAGAAATTGTTTCGAAACCCATTTCGCATTTAGTGGGTTTCATTGTCAGTCCTTCATTCCTTATTTTCTGAAACAACGCTTCCAGAGTAGCCAAATGCTCCGCCCAATATCAATGGCTATCTCTGAAACGGTATGGCTATCTCTTCCCGAACGGTACTCGTCCTATTCTGCCTTTCGGAATGGTTCTTTGACATTGGTCGCAGGACCTTACATATTGTTATGAGACTGCGCGCAATGGGAGAAAGATGACGTTGATAATTTGGGTGACGAAGACGACGATTGAAGAGATTGTCTTTCCGCCATCTTGGTAGTGCTACAGCTTGCTGTATATATTTTGTAAATATATTTTCAGTTATACCGTTTCCCGTGACATTTTGGTGGAAGTGCTGGGGTACTACTCAAGACGGAACTCCGCAGCGGACGTGTCCTGGCAAGTTCCACAATGTCAACAGGCGGGGATATTGCGTCAACCGCAACACCGGCCCCCCAGCCAGTGATCTTGATCCAACCCCGCGACCCAGGATCCTTTTGCGGCACCGACAATGTCGACGTTGATGACTGTATTAGGAATTACGAGCACGTCGCAACCAACAATCGGTGGGACCCGACAGTGACACTGCTAATGTCGGTTTCTACCTCAGTGGGACAGCGCGCGTCTGGTTTGACACTCACGAAACGGAGCTGACCAGCTGGGATCTATGTAAGCAGAAGCTTCGTGACCTATTTGGCAAACCAATTGGCCGCCAGAGCGCCGCTTCGAAAGATCTCTCCTGTCGCGCCTAATCTCCCACCGAGTCGTACGTGTCGTACATCCTTGACGTTATCGCCCTTTGCCGCCGAGTTGATGCCACCATGACCGAAGCGGACATAGTAAGTCACGTCCTGAAAGGCATTGCTGATGATGCTTTCAACTTGCTGGTCTTTAAGGACTGCTCGACCGTTGAAGACATTATCGAGGAATGTCGGCGTTTTGAAGCACTGAAGAGTCGCCGCTTCGCCCAACAATTCATGCGGCTTCCAAATACGGCCCTACATCGTCCTGCGCGGACGTTCAGCCGACCAATCAACAACCGACCACTGATAGCCTTGTCCGCATCGTGCGTCGTGAAATTGAGGCCTTCCTATTTCGCACGCCCTTCCGACGACTCCCAACCAACAGTCTCTTTCATCCAAGCCGTCGTGAGGGAAGAGCTGGCTAACGCAGGACTCCCGCCTGTTGCATCCCTGCCTCACCCTCAGGTCAGTTCTGTTTTTCCGCCCTACAGAAACACAGCAACGTTGCGCCGCTATCGTGATCCGGCCCAGTGGAGTACGCAGGACGATAAGCCCATATGTTTTCATTGACACGGCGTTGGACATATTTCTCGTCACTGCCGGCATCGCCAACCTTCCTCCCCTCGCTCATTTTTTGACATTCTCCTCGACGACAATCGGTCCCTGCAGTTTACCGCTCGTAACAACTCACCGCTCCGAGACGCTCCTGTACCAACCCACAGCTCGAGCCCTTCACCTTCTCCGCACGATCGTCGTTCCCGGTCCCCTCTGCCCCGCCGCTATTCATCACCGCACCCCTCTGGCCGCTCTTCCCAGGAAAACTGAACAACGCAGCTCCCGGAGGTGATGCTGCATTGGACGCACGACCTGCAAAGCCTCTTTTAACCTTGCCCACGCACGAGAACCAACTTGCCGTGGATGGCCTACCCGCTACTTCCCTTATCGACACCGGTGCACATATTTGTATTATGAGCGCTGATCTTCGTGAACACTTACACAAAGTGCTAACACCTACAAAGTCCCGCACTGTGCGTGTCGCTGACGGCGGAACTCCGTCCGTGCTTGGAATGTGCACTGCACGCGTGAGCGTCGCTGGCCGCCACACTTACGTGTTGTTTAATGTTCTTCGCCATTACCCTCATGACGTAATCCTTGGACTCGATTTTTTGACTGACCACTCCGCTGTAATAGACTGCTCGGCAGGTGTCGTTGAACTTGACTTCCCCGCTTCACTAGACGCTCCTTGACGTAGTCCAGAGCCAGCTCTCTTGTGCCGAGTTTGTTCGTTTGCTGCCCCAAGCACTCACCTGTATTGTAGATGTACCTGGCCCCAGTGTACCGGATGGTGACTATGTGGTTACTCCGCCTACCAGTGTCCTTTTGTCGCACAACATTTCCTTTCCCCACACTGTTGTGACTGTTGCGACCAACCAGACTTGCTTGCCCCTCTTGAACTTCGGACTCTGTCCTCAAGTTCTTCCCCAAGGCATAGTTTTGGCCACCCTGTCACCATCACATGAGTGCCAGGTTCATCACTGTCACCTGATCCTACGTCAACAATCTTGTCCGCCGACGCGCCCACTTCTCCGTCGGTACAGAGCGCAATCACAAAGATGATGGCCCCGGACCTCCTGTCCTCCCAAGCAGACAACCTCCGTCATTAACTCGTCACGTACTCCGACATCTTCGACTTTGACGGCCGTTCCTTAGGTCAAACCTCTCTCGTCAAACATCGCATACATACTGGCGATGCGCCTCCGATTCACCGGCGACCTTATCGCGTGTCATCATCCGAGCGCCAAGTTACTGAACAAGAGGCTGACATGATGCTTTCAAAAGGGATTATTGAGCCGTCCGCGAGTCCATGGGCTTCCCCTGTTGTCTTAGTTAAAAAGAAAGACAACAGTTGGCGATTTTGCTTTGATTATCGGCATCTAAATAAGATCACCAAGAAGGATGTACCGGTATATCCTCTTCAACGAATTGATGACGCTCTGGATTGCCTTCATGGCGCGACCTATTTTTCATCCATCGACCTGTGCTCTGGTTACTGGCAGATCGCCGTGGACGACAGGAACCGTGAGAAGACAGCATTTGTTACAGCTGACGGCCTCTATCAGTTCAAAGTTATGCCATTTGGCTTGTGCAATGCCGCGGCCACATTCGAGCGAATGATCGACACGCTGTTGCACAGCTTTAAATGGTCTATCTGCCTGTGCTACCTGGACGACGTGATTGTGTTCTCTCCGACATTTGTCACACACCTCACGCGTCTTTCATCCATCCTGTCGGTGTTTGGTGCAGCTGGGCTACAACTTAATTCTTCGAAATGCCACTTTGGTCGCCGCCAAATTACCATCCTCGGGCATCTCGTCGAATCAACTGGCGTTAGTCCCAACCCCGCCAACGTTCCTGGTGTCATCGAGTTCCCTGTACCAACTTGTGCCAAGGATGTTTGGGGATTTGTGGGCTTGTGCTCGTATTTCCGCCGATTTGTCAGAAATTTTGCAGACATAGCCCGTTCACTAACAGATCTTCTCAGAAAAGACGCTGCATTTTCGTGGGATTTCGCTCAAGCCACAGCCTTTTCACACTTTATCACGCTACTCACTACCCCGCCGATTCTCGCCCACTTTGATCCCAATGCTCCAACTGAAGTACGCACAGACGCGAGTGGCTATGGCATTGGTGCTGTTTTAGCCCAATGCCAACGTGGTTGTGATTGAGTTATTGCATACGCCAGCCGGCTTCTTTCCCCTGCCGAGCGCAATTATTCCATTACCGAGCGCGAGTGCCTCGCTCTTGTTTGGGCAGTTGGCAAATTTCGCCCCTACTTATACAGGCGGCCTTTTACTGTTACCACTGACCACCACGCTCTGTGCTGGCTTTCGAGCCTCAAGGACCCCACTGGGCTTTTGGGTCGCTGGGCTCTACGTCTACAAGAATTCACGTACACTGTGGTCTACAAGTCTGGCCGACTACACCAGGATGCCGACTGCTTGTCTCGGGCACCCCGTTGATGCCCCCGAAGCTACCACGGAGGATACACCGCCTGGCCTTTTCTCGCTCTCCGCTTTCAGCCACATTGGTGACGAGCAACGGCGGAACACGTCTCTAAATGATCTCATCAACGGCCTGCAGTCTGGCTCGGCGGACCGGTCACTTCGCCTTTTTGTCATTGTAAATGGCACATTATATCGCCGTGACATGCACCCCGAGGGATCGGAACTACTACTCGTCGTTCCCGCACACCTTCGGGCGACCGTACTCGAGCAACTGCGTGATGTCCCAACAGCCGGCCACCTTGGTGTTTCCAGGACGTATGACTGTGTACGGCGGCGCTTTTTCTCACCCGGTCTCTACCGTTCTGTTCAACGTTATTTCGCTGCCTGCGCGTCGTGCCAACGCCAGAAAAGGCCATCTCTTCCTCCAGCTGGACTCCTCCAGCCTATTGACATACCCGCCGAGCCATTTTGTCGTGTTGGCCTCGACCTTCTCGGCCCCTTCCCTCTCTCCACCGCTGGCAATCAATGGATTGCCGTTGCTATGGATTATGCGAACCGTTACGCTATCACAAGGCCTCTCCCGACCAGTTGCGCTACAGACGTCGCCGACTTCTTGATGCAAGATGTAATTTTACGTCACGGCGCTCCTCGTCCGCTTCTCACCGACAGGGGTCGCTACTTCTTATCTAAAGTCATTGAAGACTTACTTCGTTCTTGAGCCACCAAACAAAAACTTACGACTGCGTACCAACCCCAAACGAACGGTCTTACTGAACGTCTGAATCGCGCTATCACTGATATGCTCTCTATGTATGTTTCGTCTGATCACCATACACTGCGCTACCTTTTGTCACCTTTGCCTATAACTCCTCACGCCATGACACCGCCGGCTGCTCTCCCTTCTATGTTATATACGGACGAGAACCAACGGTCCCTTTCGACACACTTATTTCGACCCCTGACGCACTGCCTACTGAATACGCGCGCGACACCATTGCTACAGCAGAAAAGGCACGTCACATTGCCCGTCTTCGCCTCTCTGCGTCGCAGTCACGGCAGAAAGTTGTACGACGCCCACCATCGGGACGCCCGCTTCAGTGCGGGTGATCTTGTCCTTGTCTGGTCCCGGTCTCGGCGCGGTGGCCTTTCTGAAAAACTACGTTGGAGATACTCTGGCCCCTATCGCGTCCTGCGACAATTGACAGATGTCACTTATGAAATAGACCCGCTTGATCCTACCACGTGTTCTCCTTCCTCAGACGTCGTGCACGTGGCCCCCCTCAAGCCATACCTCGTGTCTTAGGCGCCGGGTCGGCTCTTTTCCGGCCGGATGTTAATGTTACGAGACTGCGCGCAATGGGACAAAGATGACGTTGATCATTTGGGTGAAGAAGACGACGATTGAAGAGATTGTCTTTCCGCCAACTTGGCGGTGCTGCAGCTCGCTGTATATATTTTGTAAATATATTTTCAGTTATACCGTTTCCCATGACAATATCTCTTCGTGTCACTGTGTACTCCAGGCCAAAAATCTCTTCTGTTATCCTTGCTGTCATTGTTTTCACCCCTTGGTGCCCAGCCATAACAGCAACGTGTCCAAGGTTCAAGACAGCGATCCGCAGCGTTTTAGGCACTACCAGTTGTAAGCATTCTCTTCCCGACGTGAATAGACAACCTCTAAATAATATCCCACCATGCATCTCAAACACAAATGAAGTGCGACTTCTCTTCCTTTTGAATGTCGTCCCCACTTTTTTCAAAATACTTTCTTATGGATTCATCTTCTTTCTGTTTCTTGGCAAGGTCAGCAGGAGTGACATCTAGGATTTTTATATCAGGTACCTTCAACGGGCATAGAGGTCGGCTTGCCCTTGCCGCTCTCGTCTGCACCGCTAATGTAACTATGTCATACTTCCTGTCTTTGGTGCATGGACGTCCTTGGGGCGTATAATTATTCCCGTCGTCATGATCACCTTCACTGGTCATCTCATCTGTCTCATTGCCGATCATTGACCATGCATGCCTCCTTGACCTTATGGGTGACCACTGGGGGTCGGGATCATCAACACGCCTTACTCCAGACACGTTCCCTAATATAAGGTCATATAATGGTTCTTCTGGGCATTTTGCTGTGACCAAACCCGTATAGTACGGTGTTGACACGAAAACCCTGGCCTCTGGGAGCCACCTAGTCGTTCCGTCCGCAAGGACTACCGATGTTTGCTCGCCAGTGAATTCGGCATCATCCACTAAGCTTCTAGTTACCAGTACTGCATTTGTGCCACTATCTCGCCGTACCAACACCCGTCTTCCTTTTATCTCGCCATCAACTACTGGCATATGCTTCCCTGCTTCATCTGTTCTTTGTTCTTGCTTGACCTCAATACTCGTTCTGTTCCAGTCATATAAATGCGCCTTTTTGGTCCTTTGGATATACGGCACAAGCTGTCTTGTCTTGTTATGCTCTGCACACGTCAACCGTGTGTCCTTTCTTGTGGCAAATCTGACATACTTGCACTTGTCGGCGATCAGCCGCGGCTCTGCAGTCCGCAGCTAGATGGCCCAGCAGGTTGCAGAGGAAACACCTTTGAGGCGGCCTTGTCTATACACCGACAGCCCTTTGTTTGCGGGGGAACCCTTGCGTGTCATAACGATGATCCATCAATCTCCCGCAGTTTTTCAAGCCTTGTGCTTCTATGAACTCGTCGGCGAATGTCGCGTGTTCTGCTTTACTCTTCAGGTTACGTTCCTTCAGAAAGATTGCCAGCTTCGCACTACGGCATGTCAAGAACTGCTCCGTTACTACACGATCTCTTACTCCATCGTATGTTTTTTTCTGTGTTGAACATGTCTATCCATCTGTCGAAGTAGTTAGCTATACGCGATGGGAACTGCTTCGCCGTTCCCGCGTCATACGGTTTTGTACTTCTGCAGTTTTCCCTAAATCCCTCCGCCGTCAATCTAAATCTCTGTAGTAGGGTGCTTTTCACCTTGTCATAGTCTAATGATTCTGATATTGGCATTCTGCCAAACACACTCAGTGCTTCGTCTGACAAACAAAGTCTTAACGCCGGTGCCCATTCACTCTTGTTCCAACCCTGACCGACGGCAATCCCTTAGAATCGTTGTAGGTACGCATCGAGGTCGTCCCTCTTGTCATCAAAAGGCGCCATTAATTCTCTAGGTAATATTTTCTGCGCGCGGGTCGACCCTGTTCCTGACGAAACCGAACGTATCTCATCTGCTGAGTTCTGTAAATTTGATTCAGCTAGTCGTAACTTCAGTTCTAATATCTCATTTTCTATCTGTGCTCTTTCGTTATATAGTTATGCCCGTCGTTCGGCTCTCTCATGTTCTTCGCGTGCCATCTCACTTGATGCCGCCCTCTGATCACGCAAGAAATTAGTGAGTTCTTCCCACTTGAGACCTGTCTTTTCCGCGAAATTAGATAACTTGTCCAAATCCATGGCTCGCGCTGCTCGACAACCGCAACGATGAGTATCCTGGCAGGCTCGCCACTATTTCGTCACGGTTACCAGTGCACGAGACATGAATCGAGACAAAGACACACAAAACACATTTATGATATACCACACCGATAAGTTCACGTCAAACCTATACACAACCACAAGAATCGTTACACTGAGTTTGATGTATCCTTCCTAAAACGTCCTAATAAACCAAGTGCGATGTGGCGCTTACATGTCTGCTTTGATGTGCTTCTTCCTCATGACCCGGTGGAATGCTGGCATCTCTGATGATAGTTGTCTCCACAGAATCGGCCTGGCTTGTCGTCGGTCAGTCAGTGTGTCCACACGGCAATCAGTGTGTCCACACACGCACAGCACACGAGTATAAACGGGCTGTGACAGTCCTGTGTTTCGAGGCTCACTCTTCCGTCGTCCAAGGCACTGCGGATCCACCCGTGCTGGAGGCGACTGCGACGACGACACGTTCAGGCCCCGTCCAGCACGGTTCTCGGGCTCGGCACGCTCAGGAGCAGCAAAGGCAGCAGCCAGGGAACGCCTTGTCCAGCACGACCTCGGTGCCCAGCTCGTACGCCGCTCGCAATCCACCTGCGGCGGTCACATGTGAGGACCGCGTCTAGCACAGCAACATCTGTGCCACACGAACGCTGCTCGGCACAACTCAGATGCAGCAGCTCAGGGACCGGCGGCACTCAGGTCAGCCAGCGTCTTGAGCACTGGCACCAGGAAACGCCCTCGTCCACGCTCGACTCCGCGATCCTCCGCACCCTGCCACGGACGTCTCGCCTGACACGACCTCTCGCATCGTTCACCCCAGGAGCTCGGAACTGCTGCCCGCCTGGTTCGAACACTACGAGCTCGCCTTGTGCCGCCGTGCTCGTGCACCCGTTCACTTCTTCTTCCCGGAGCTTGGGTGGCCGCTCCGATCCTCCAGCGGCACCTCGCGGCACTTACATATGACATTCTTCCATACGACAGGTGCGTGGGAAAAGTGATTCCAGTTCATAAATCAGGTAACACACACTCACCCAACAATTACAGGCCCATCTCACTAACAAGCATTTCATGTAAAATTCTCGAGTATATAATATATTCGCATTTGGCTGAGTTTTTAGAATCCAACTCCTTTTTCAACCCCTGTCAACATGGTTTCCGTAAGTTTTTTGTGTGTGAAACACAGGTCTTATCATTTACGAACCATCTTTTTGCAATTTCTGATCTAGGTACAGACATCGATTGCATATTTCTTGATTTTGCCAACGCAATTGATTCTTTGTCGCATGATTTACTTCTGCTTAAGCTGACTGAACTTAACCTGGGGCGGTATTCTGTAAGAGTCTACCTAGTGGACTGTCCGTTTCGGCGGCCATCGATTCGCTGCTGCTTGACGTGCTCCTAGGAAGGTGCCAGCCAGTCTCCTTCCTGCACGTCAAGCAGCAGCAATCAACGGCCGCTGAAACGGACAGTCCACTTACAGAACACCGCCCCTGGACGTAAAGGTACTCGAGTGGATAAAAAAATTTTATTTCTAACCGGACGCAGTTTGTAAACGCTAATAACTGTGCTTCTCGGTTTTCTAATGTACCAGCAGGTGTTCCTCAAGGTTCTGTTTGGGGTCCACTTCTCTTTTTAATTTATATTAACGATCCTTCGGCCTGCGTTCTTTCTTCTTCCATAAAACTATTCACGGATGACTGTGTTATTTACCGTGAAATTACTAATCCTTCCGATTTCCAAGAACTGCAGGACGATCTTAACCGCGTAACTGAGTGGTGTTCTAATTGATGAATGTAACTAAATTCAAATAAATGCAAGGCCATGCGCATATTTCGTAACACTGCCATTCACACCTACTTTATTAATGGTACAACTGTGACGTCAGTTACCTCTTACAAATATCTCGGCCTTCACATATAAAATAACCTTTCTTGGCATTCGCATATTCACTATGTTACTAATAATGCTAACCGCATGCTTGGTTACTTGCGCCGTAATTTTAGCTCTGCCCCTTCCTCCTTGAAACTAACTTTATACAAAACTTTAGTTCGCTCCAAATTGGAGTATGCTTCAGCCATTTGGGGTCCGACTCAGTCTTCATTAGTTTCCACTCTAGAGAGTATTCAAAACCGCAGTGCACGCTTTATCTTGTCTAATTATTCTCGCTATGCAAGTATCTCCTCAATGAAACGAACTCTTAACTTACCTGATCTTTCGTCACGCCGCAAATGTTCCCGTCTCTCCCTTTTTCACAAAGTTTTTCATTTGAACCCCCTTTTAAAAGAAACCCTTCTTGCCCCCCTCCGTCTTATATTTTGTCCCCCACTGACCGCAGCCTCAAAGTCGGGGTGGGGTGCCTTTGTGCTGCACAAGCCGGTACAGTGACTCTTTCATCCCTAGGACAAGCACGGACTGGAATCGCCTTTCCGCATCAGTCGCACTCATCACCGACCCTACCAACTTCAATACCGCTGTTCAGATGAAATGTCATTTGGCAATATTTTTTGTTTGTATTTTGACTGCATTATTTTTTGTTTTTCACTCCACTCCTTTCTGTAACGCCTTCGGGCCTTGAAAGTATGTGAAATAAATAAATAAATAAATAAATAAATAGATAAATAAATAAGCTTTTATTGTTCCAAATGACCGCCGATGCCGCGCTGCTGAGGTTGTCAGCGTTTCCCGTATGAAACCTTTCACGAGGCGTTCTCCGTCCCCTTGAATTGAAGCCAGGATGGCCGCTCTCGCGCAGGGGGTAATTAGTGTGGGCATTCATTAAGCTATTCATTGTCACCTGTACATTATCATCATCACGTGGGGCTCACTGGGCCCTGGGGTTCGTCTTCATCATCGCTTGTGGGGCTTTCTCTTGAGTGTGAGCTGTGCTTTGGGCGTGGTCGGCTCGCCGCATATCTGACGCGTAATAGACGTCGTGATAACTGCTGCGTCACAGTTCATATATATATATATATATATATATATGAAAAGATATGAGTGCCTGGCAACTCTTAAACCATTCATTCAGCATTCATCATCAGCCTATTTTATGTCCACTGCCGGACGAAGGGCTCTCCCTGCGATCTCCAATTACCCCTGTCTTGCGCTAGGTGATTCCAACATGCCCCTGCGAATTTCCTAACTTCACCACTCCACCTAGTTTTCTGCCGTCCTCGATCGCACTTCCTTTCTCTTGGTATCCATTCTCTAACTCTAATAGTACACCGGTTATCCATCCTACACATTACATGGCCTGCTCAGCTCCACTCAACTAGAATATGAGCTATCCCTGTTTGTTCTCTGATCCACACCGCTCTCTTCCTGTCTCTCAATGTTAGGCCTAACATTTTTCGTTCCATTGCTCTTTGTGCAGTCCTTAACTTGTTCTCGAGCTTCTTTGTTAACGTCCAAGTTTCTGCCCCATATGTTAGCACCGGTAGAATGCAATGATTGTACACTTTCCTTTTCAACGATAGCGGTAATCTCCCAGTCGGGATTTGGTAATGCCTGCCGTATGCACTCCATCGCAATTTTATTCTTCTATAAATTTCTTTCTCATGATCAGAGTCCCCTGTGAGTAATTGACCTATGTAAACGTACTCCTTTGCAGACTCTAGAGGCTGACTGGCGATTCTGAATTCTTGTTCCCTTGCCAGGCTATTGAACAATATATTTGTCCTCTGCATATTCATCTTCAACGAAATTCTTACACTTTCTAGATTAAGGTCCTCAATCATTTGATGTAATTCGTCTCCATTGTTGCTGAATAGGGCAATGTCATCTGCAAACCGAAGGTTGCTGAGATATTCGCCGTTGATTCTCACTCCTAAGCCTTCCCAGTATAAGAGCTTGAATACTTCTTCTAAGCACGCAGTGAATAGCATTGGGGCGATTGTGTCCCTTGCCTGACCCCTTTCTTGATAGGTAACTTTCTACTTTTCTTGTGGAGAACCAAGGTAGCTGTGGAATCCTTGTAGATGTTTGCTAAGATATTCACGTATGCCTCCTGTACTCCTTGATTACGCAATGCCTCTATGACTGCTGGTATCTCTACTGAGTCAAATGCCTTTTCATAATCTATGAAAGCCATGTAGAGAGGTTGATTGTACTCCGCAGATTTCTCGATTACCTGATTGATGACATGGATATGATCCATCGTAGAATATCCCTTCCTGAAGCCAGCCTGTTCTCTTGGTTGGCTGAAATCAAGTGTTCCCCTGATTGTATTTGAAATTATCTTGGTGAATATTTTGTACAATACAGAGAGCAAGCTAATGGGCCTATACGTCTTCAATTCTTTAACGTCTCCTTTTTTATGGATGAGTATAATGTTGGCGTTCTTCCAGCTTTCTGGTACACTTGAAGTCGTGAGGCATTGCGCATAAAGAGCCGCAAGCTTTTCAAGTATGATATCTCCTCCATCCTTAATTAAATCTACTGTTATTCCATCTTCTCCAGCAGCTTCTCCCCTGATCATGTCTTTCAATGCCTTTATAACTTCATCGCTAGTTATAGAAGGAGCCTCTGTACCCTGTTCATCACTATACTTTGAATGAAAGTAGCTTCGCTGCTCTGGGAACTCTACAGGTCAGTATAGAATTCTTCCGCTGCTTTTACTATGTCATCGAAATTGCTGATGATATTACCCTGCTTATCTTTCAGTGCATACAATTTGCCTTGTCCTATGCCTAGTTTTCTTCTCACTCATTTCATGCTGTGTCCATATTTTACTGCTTCCTCAATTTTTCCGCGTTATAATTTCGGATATCCTTTACTTTCTTCTTATTGATCAGCTTCGACAGATCGGCTAATTTTATCTGACCTCTAGAGTTTGACACTTTCATGTTTTTCCGTTTCTTTATTAGGCCCTTTGTTCCTTGGGAGAGCTTACCTACTGGTTGCCTTGGTGCCTTACCTCCCACTTCAACTGGTGCTTCTGAGGTCAACTTAGTTACGGTTTCATTCACTACCTCTATGCCTGTCTTTATCTTCCTGTTCTAAAGCTGCATATTTGTTTGTAAGCACCAGCCTGAATTGGTCTGCTTTTACCCTTACTGCGTCTAGGTTGGCCTCTTTCTTCATGACTACCTTTATTATTTCTCTCTTCAAATTGAGAGAAATCCTAGACCTCACTAACCTATGGTCACTTCACTTTATCCTACCTAACACTTCTACATCCTGCAATATATGCTGGGATCGGCAGAGAGTACGAAAGCTATTTCATTCCTTGTTTTTCCATTTGGGCTTTTCCAGGTCCACTTCCTGTTGCTGCTCTTCCTGAAGAGGGTATCCATTATCCGGAGCCTATTCCTTTCCGCGAATTCTACAAATATCTCTCCTCTAGTGTTCCTAGAATCGATGCCGTAGTTGCCAATTGCTTGCTCGCCAGCCTACTTTTTCCTCACCTTTGCATTGAAGTCGCACATGAGTACAGTATACTGAGTTTGCACATTTCTCATTGCTAATTCAACATCTTCCTAAAACTGTTCCATTTCTTCATCATCGTGACTGGAGGTTGGGGCGTAGGCTTGTGCAACCTTCATTCTATGCGTTTTATTCAGCTTTATTAAGGCGACAGCTACCCTCTCATTAATGCTGTAGAATTCATCAATGTTGCCCGCTATGTCCTTATGGACTAGAAATCTTACTCCGAATTCTCTCCTATCTGGAATACCTCTGTAGCAGAGGACGTGGCCGTTATTCAGCACTGTGTAAGCCTCACCAGTTCGTCTCACCTCATTAAGGCCAATAAGATCCCAGGCTATACCTTATAATTCACTCGAGAGGGTGCGCTTGTTGAACGTTGCCAGGTTCAGATCCTATTGGCGGCCTGTCCGGACCCAGAGATTCTTAGCACCCTCTGCCGCGTAGCAGGTCTGACCGCCGCCTTGGTCAGGTGCTCCACAGCCACTGGGGACTGAGGGCCATGGGTAAATTGTTGGATTCATTATGGAGGTAGCGGGCGAATACTGCACCAGGGAGGCCAATGCCTGTTCCGGTGAGGGAGTGACATCGTTAAAGCTTAGTGGGCCTTCCTAATTTGGTGGCACGTTGACTAGTATAGTCCCACTAGGTCTCGGCAAGATATATATATATATATATATATATATATATATATATGTATGCATGTATATATTGCCGTCCTTATAGCCGTGCTTACGCCGTCCTTATGCGCCGCGTTCCGACCGCTCTCCATCGCCACCTGCAATGCACCCGCAACATTCAAGCGCATGATTGACACCGTTCTGCGTGGCCTAAAGTGGAAGACTTGCTTGTGTTTTGCGCAAAAATTTGCGCAATATCTCGACGATATTCTTGTTTTCTCTTCCACCTTCTCTCAACACCTGCAACGACTGGACGAAGTTCTCACGTGCCTTGCCAACGCTGGCCTACAGCTGAACACGAAAAAGTGCCGTTTTGCCAGGAAGAGAATTAAGGTCTTGGGTCACATTGTGAGCAGGGCCGGCATTCGTCCTGATCGCGATAAGGTTTCAGCGGTTCTTCACTTCCCTCGCCCCGAACGGACCAAAGATTTGCGCAGTTTCCTTGGCCTCGCTTCTTATTTTCGACGCTTCATACGCGACTTCGCCTCAATAGCTGCCCCGTTGCACAAATTACTCGGGTCGGGTGTTCGCCTTGAGTGGTCTCCCGAATGCGAATCAGCATTTACCCATCTGAAAAACTCCCTCACATCTGAACCAGTACATCGCCATTTTGATGAAACCGTACCCACACTCCTACATACGGACGCTAGTGGTCATGGCATCGGTGGTATTCTCCTACAGCGAGATGAGTCTTTACGTAAGAGGGTCGTCGCCTACGCAAGCCGTGCATAGACGCACACCAAGAAGCATTATACCATCACTGAGAAGGAGTGTCTCGCTGTTGTTTGGTCGGTGCAGAAGTCTCGACCTTATCTTCACGGCTGCCATTTTACCATTGTTACGGACCACCATGCCTTATGTTGGCTTTCCACGCTAAAGAGCTTTTCTGGATGTCTTGGTCGCTGAATTATCCGTCTGCAAGAATACGACTTCACTATAAATCTACAACTGTGGTAAAAAGCATCAGGACGCAGATGCGCTTTCTCGCTGCCCCCTTCCTACGACGCCATGCCATGGTTCCGCTCCTACCTTCCGCGACAAGCTTTCGGACCATCCTTCCCCGCATGTGCTGTCTTTAACCGCTATTGACCAGACTCCTTCTGATGACCATGGATCGCACATATCTCACCAACTCGCTGACTCCTACTGTCGACGCATCATAGACCGCCTTCAGGGAACTTCGCGCCCATCCAACGCCCGCCTTCGTCGACAGCTGACGCAATTGAAGTTCGACAACTGCGCCCTGTACCGCCATATCTATCACACTGACGGTCAGCGCTGGGTGCCTGTTCTACCTCGCTCTCTTCGCGCGCATGTCCGTAAGGCCTATCACGACGACATGACTGCTGGACACCTTGCTTTCCAGAAAACGTACGACCGCATCAAAGGTCGCTTCTACTGGCCTGGCTTATCCACAAGTGTAGCGCGGTACATTGCTTCCTGCGCCATTTGCCAGCTTCGAAAGCTACCAACATCTGGTCAAAGCGGAGAGCTCCAACCACTCCCATGTCCGTCGGCACCATTCGAAGTCGTTGGCATTGACCTGTATGGTCCCCTTCCCACGACTTTCACCGGCAATCGATGAATAATGACAGCCGTCGACCACTTGACACTTTACGCCGAAACAGCTTGCGTGACTTCGGCGTCGGCTTCAGAGGTGGCTGCGTTTATACTTCAAGCATTAATTCTGCGTCACGGTGCTCCTCGTGTCATCCTTAGCGACCGTGGAAATGCTTTCCTTTCACAAATTGTAGACGAATTGCTCCGAGCCTCCGGCACCACCCACAAGACAACCTCCATTTATCACCCTCAAACCAACGGCTTGACTGAGCTCTTTCATCACACGCTCTCCCACATGACAGCCATGTACATTCAACCAGACCACACAAACTGGGACGCAATTTTGCCATTCGTGTCTTTTGCGTACAATACCGCCGTACAACGCACAACTGGTTACTCGCCATTCTACCTCGTATATGGCCGTTCGCCCTCTTTTTTTTTTTGACGTATCTTTCTTCTCCGCCCCGGTCACTCTAGCTGCATCATCTAGTGACCAATATATATCACGCCTCCTCCATTGTCGCCAGCTCGCCGGCATCAACACTGAAGCAAGGCAACATGACCGCAAGAACCTCTATGACGCATCCCACCGCGCAGTGTTTTTCCGCCCGGGCGATGAAGTGCTACTCCGGACACCAGTTCGCACTCCTGGCTTATGCGAAAAGTTTCAGTTTCGGTTCATAGGCCCATACAGAGTCTTAGAGCAGACTTCTCCCGTTAATTATCTCGTCCAACCTATTGTGGTTCCAACTGACCGCCGCCGTCGCGCTGCCGAGATTGTCCACGTCTCTCGCATGAAGCCTTTCACAAGGCGTTCGCCGTCCCTTTAAGCTGAGGCCAGGCTGGCCGCTCGCACGTGGGGGAAATTAGTGTGGGCATTTCTTAGTGACTTCATCGTTGGCTGCACATGTTGATCATCTCACCGGCTTCGTCGTCTTCATCGCTTGTGGGGACTCATCTTGAGACTGATCTGTGCCTCGAGTGTGATCGGTCCGCCGCGTCTTCGCAGAGTATTAAAGGTCGTGTTAACGCTACGTCGCATTATATATATATATATATATATATATATATATATATATATTGCCGGTGTCAGGCGCCACTCCATGCCTGAAAATGTAGTGGACTGGAGGAGAATTCGGACTGACAACTTCTGCTTACTATACTAAAAAAACGAGCAGATTATTAGACGCCTAGGTATTCAACACCATAATCCTCTTACTACACTTCATCATGACCCTAAATAAATGGTCATTGAGATATCATGCGGCACAAACGCCATGAACTGTTTGTTAGTACTCTACATCCGTTATTACCGCACAAGTTAATGCGCAATATACGCGTTCAAGACTACAAGAAGATTCGTGCTTATTTAAAAGTACTTCCACGCACTGAATGAAACTCAAATGCTGCCGTCTTCCAGATACACGTGCGAGACAGGGACAGCCTTAGACATACCCTTACATAATAATGTAAGGGTATGTTAAAACATTAGAAGAAATTTATTCTAGATGAAGGCGGTCGCCGTCAAACTGTCGAAAATAAATGTGGTGTTTTTGCAAAGCGGTTTCATATATATAAATATATAAAATGAGCGAGAACAAAGAAAACCGAGAGCCGGATATTTATTACTCATATCATAACATCTGACTAATAAGGAACTATATAGTCGTATCTTGTGATATGACATATGTATATACGTTATCACATGACCTCTAATGTATCATGCAAGAACATGACAAATATAACTTTTTCGGTCCACACATGAATAGCTTTCCTCCCAATTAATGGCGTTTATTTTGTCAGTTTCCCTATGACAAATGTTTAATATCTCCCTCGTTCAAGACTATCATGTCTGCATGTCATATGCTTACATATACTCTCCTATTTCCTGATTCAATTTACTTTTAAAATGCGCGCTAATGAAATAAGCTTCTTCTGCCAGGTGTGAGCTCCAGAAGCGATCTGCCCGTCTGCGTGGCGGGCGTGGGTGCGCACTTATCTGATCACGTGAATTATCAGATCCGGCTGTGAGGCGATCTGCCCGTTGCACCTGTGACATAGCGCCTACTGACGACGTAATGTTCAACATAGCAAGCAATCTGCAGAAGATCTCAGTATAGCGGACCGTCTCGCGCGTTGTCAGTTTTCTTAGCAAGGTTATTGAAATTCTATGTTCTATGTACGGTACTGCCAATAAAAATATGCTATCCTGTTCGCACACATTCATGAGAAGGTACAAAATTTCATCTTGGTAATGTCCTTATAGCGCATTTCAACCCCATCATCATCATCAGCCTATATTTATGTCCACTGCAGGACCAAGGCCTCTCCCTGTGATCTCCAATTACCCCTGTCTTGCACTAGCGGATTCCAACTTGCGCCTGCAAATTTCCTAACTTCATCACCCCACCTAGTTTTCTGCCGTCCTCGACTGCGCTTCCCTTCTCTTGCTATCTATTCTGTAACTTTTCAACCCCATACTAATATTCAAACAATGTTGTATCCAATCAATGTTAATATCCAAAGAATTTTCACAGTACCATCAACGTTATTTTCACGTGTATTATCATCATAATCACGTGTATACACAGTAGAGCAATTTCAACCTCTATTTGAGGTGTTGAATCTCCAACTGAAACATCTCATGGATCTCCAGGCAATGATCGTGGGGTGGTGTCGTGGCCGTTTTCCGTATGAAACTTTACATCATCGTGGCACAACCCTTTCCTTCCCTAAGCGCCGAGATGGTGCTTCGACCGGCGAGGTTCTTATGTTTCAAGCCATTCTCTCGCATTGAAGCAGGCGCCAGCAAAGCGATATGGTGGAAAATCGAAAAAGCGCTTGTGTTGTTCATGTCCTGCCATCGTGACTGTAGCTCCCTGTTCAGTCAAACGCCTTTATATTGAAGCTATACGTCACTTCAACGTATACAAGGATCGCGCACCGTAACGTTCCCAACAGAGCAAGCTATATCCGTACAGCAAAACAAAGTTTTCATTTAACACGGATTAAGAGCTACTGAGTGAAAGTAGTCACTAATTTTCTTCTGCACACTCCGTCCAACGGAATGTGCTACCTTACGGCATCGAGGTTCGCGACATGCTCCGTGGCACAACCTGGGAGCGATGCAAAATAAAGATCTAAAGCGTCCAATAGTCTTCGTTGTCAGGGTTCTTGCCTCGCCTGCAGGGTATTAATCACTGGTGCCTTCATTCACTTGCACGTCCTTTTCGTCGTTGATGGCTTCGACGATATCGTCGTTCATCAGGTCCGAGCAACTCGAGTCGTCGTCAACTGCGACGTCTCCGTCAGCCGTCACACCCGCTATGGTGTTGCAGCCAGCGGCGTACGAGTTGAACCATTCCACGAACTTTGCTGTAGGACTAAAATGTTACCTGTGATTGGCACGCTCGATAAGCGCGTCGGCAGTCCTAGCTCTGAGTGCAGCTCCGTTGCGGCCGAGGGAAGCTGTGACATCACTACGTGCATTAGTTGTAGAGCAACAAATTAGCCGTGGTTATATTCCAACGTTGTAAAATTCGTTGTAGTTGTCTTCGCTGTAGAGGCGTTCGCGATACAGATTAGAGATAGGAATTCGACATGGACAAAGGGAATCATTCCTTTTACAGGTAATTTTGTTGTAGAGGTAATTTATTTCGTTGTAGAGGCACTCGACTGTATGCATTTATCAAATATATGCGTCTTTATTCTTGTCCTCTTTATTATTATTATTGCGATAGCAATTATATGGACACTTCTACCGGATTTCTGCCGTTGCCGTCGCCGTCGCCGTGAGGTTCCGTATAGATAAAATCTTCTCCGCGCGCCGTATGCCCGAGCGGAAGCGTACGGGGGACGCGGAGGGAGGCGGGGCGACGCTGCGCTCCGGCACCAAAGACCTTTCTTGCAACCGGGCGAAGGGGAACTTTCCACTCAATCTCCCACGCGCAAGCAAGGAAGCGGGAAGACAGCGCCGGAGGGAGCGCACTTCTACTCTGCCAGCAACCACGCTCGTCGCTCGCCCGCACCGTCTCTTATCTCCACACGGCTCTGACCTTTGTATGCGCTGTGCATTCGCCGCTCAGTTTCCGTTGAAGCGATAGACCGCACGTACATTCACCCGCTGCGGCGTATGCTCTTGCTGACAGCGTTTTGACAGTCGTTGTCTGCAGTCATTCAGTGTGATCTATTCATGTTTGTTTGTGCGCGCTGACACCACGCTTGTTCATCCAGTTAGTATTAGTCGGGTCACATTTTCCAACGCACGCTACACATGCAATGCTGCCCGGATCGGCAGTGCAGCGCTACAGGTGTGTCCCTTCGCACGCGCTGCCCACGGGAAGCGCTTCTCATCAACACCACCGTTTCACACGCGCCTTCTCGTGGTCATCGAGTCTCTCTTTATGTCGGCCTACTTACGCTGCAGCACACCTGCTTACTTAATCAGCTCATGTTTACTACAATTCATATTGCTACCAAAGCCGCTCACCTTACTTCGTATGACATTGCTGTGTTGCTATCGCATTCATTGCTTCGCCCTTAGGGCGAAACTGACATTTTTTTGTCACTATTCCTGCCCTCGTGCTCTAGTGCACCGGGCGGATCCATGAGCGCCTGTTTTTGCCATTTCTATACTGGCTTCAATATAACTAATTTTGATTCAACCTACCGAATCTGCTGAATGAACTCTGAGGGACGCCTTAATGGAGGGCTACAGATTAATTTTGGCCACCTGAGGTTTTCGGATTGAATAGCGTATTTGTCTTTAAATTGCGCTTCCACCGCAATGCAGCAGCTGCAGAAACTCGAGCGCGCATATATCTTCCTAAGCAGCAAGAACCTCTGTTTTCTGAGCTATAACTGCGAGTCCTCGGTATTTATTCTTTCCTGTGAACTCTTTAGGACGGCAACAAAGAGCGCTTGAACAGGACGAAGTGAGGACGACAGAGAAGGCGCTGAACTAGCCCCTGGTTTATAGCGGGGAATGCAATATACAGGGTGTCCCAACTATCATTCACCAAGATTTAAAAATATCCAACTGCCATGATACTGGACCGAACCAGGTTATTGTTGTTTGCCGTCGCTTGGAGTTACTCAGATTATTTTTTTCATTCCGCCTAATTACATAATTTTACTTAATTACCTAATCAGCTTCTCAAATATTAAGATAAGAGCAAATGCGTCAATGGGAAATTTGTAGCGCGACATGAAGAAGTCACAGGCCTTCGCATCACACGCAGCACAGTCACAGCGTAATCTGGTTGAGTGGCGCAAGAGTAGCTTCAATTTCGGCACCACGCGCAACAATGTCTTCGCGGAAAAGTGTCTTCGCCTCGATTTTGACGAGAACGATCTGAACTGTCCGCCCGGCGTCGACGGCGAGCTGCGGCTTGTAATGCTCTCTGCAGAGCAGTCTGCTGAGCCCGTTGATGCCTGATTGTAGCCGCGCACGGAGCTCTACGATTCGCTTATTCAGCAGCGGTTCGTACCTTGCGAGGAGACGCCATAACGTGTACCGAAGAGGTACCCAGAATACGTGGCGCGCAACATCTGGATAGTGTTGATTGCGCGCCTCGTCTGAATCGCATCTCATCGCACGTGGCGGTTGCAGGCGCGTTATCTAGATGGCGCCACCATACTGGTGGAGGCTCGGGTCGTCTGAGCCTGCGCGCCTGCCTATGCGCGCAGGCGCAGAGGCGCAGGGTGCGTATGAAGGCAATTTTTCTTCAGCGTGATAGCAAGTGCTTGCGTGGCTCAGCGGTAAAGTATCCGACTCCCAAGCAGCGGGCCTGGGCTCGATCCCGGCGGAGAGCGGGTACTATTTTTCGCATTTCCGGCGATAGCGGCTACAGGGCGGCGGCGGCATCATCGCGACCAGGGACGGCTATTGGAATGAGCCCATAACAGCTTACGCTGTAAAACAACGTGCAGACGCAGAACGTGTAGACGCAACTGCGGGCGATGACGGCGCCGCCACTACTTTCTTCCAAAGCGGGTACGCCACGCATAATAGGACGCGCCTCCGCTCGAGCCACTGTAAAACATTCTAGTACACTGTAGCATCGCGAACCGAAACGGCTATTGGAATAAGCCCCTGACAGCTTACGCTGTAAAACTCCCGATACCGCTTTGGCTTGCTCAATACGTGCTACATAAGGTGTTCTTCCGAGCATAAAAGAAACCCACGAATACACGCAAAGTGCCTCTAGCGGCGCAGTCGCGCGGCAATATTGCGTGTATTCACGGGCTTCTGTTCGCGGGCGTGTATTCTGTTCGTGCTCATGATGACGCATGGATCATCGATGAGGAGGACATCTATAGGGACGACTGCAGGTAAGAAGCCACGCACCGTTGCCAAGTACTAGACAATGGCTTGTAAAGGGTTCAATTTTTTGTGGGTTTTCACTGAAAACAACACAGAAAGGCACAAATTTCGTGCTGCCTTGACAGACTTGGCCGGGACAGAGAGACCCACGTCTTCACAAGCGCTGTCTGTTCCCATCCTAATGATGCACCAGCCAGCCCAGTCCAGCACACTCCTACGAACTCTGTTTCTTTTGATGCTGTTGGTATTGCTAGTTTGATAAGAAAGCTAAAAAATGACACATTTTCGCCCTCAGGGCGAAGCAATGAATGCGATAGCAACACAGCAATGTCATACGAAGTAAGGTGAGCGGCTTTGGTAGCAATATGAATTGTAGTGAACATGAGCTGATTAAGTAAGCAGGTGTGCTGCGGCGTAAGTAGACCGACATGAAGAGAGACTCGATGACCACGAGAAGGCGCGTGTGAAACGGTGGTGTTGATGAGAAGTGCTTCCCGTGGGCAGCCCGTGCGAAGGGACACACCTGTAGCGCTGCACTGTCGATCCGGGCAGCTTTGCATGTGTAGCGTGCGTTAGAAAATGTGGCCCGACTATTACTAACTGAATGAACAAGCGTGGTGTCAGCGCGCACAAACAAACATGAATAGAACACACTGAATGACTGCAGACAACGACTGTCAAAACGCTGGCAGCAAGCGCATACGCCGCAGCGGGCGAAGGTACGTGCGGTCTATCACTTCAACGGAAACTGAGCGGCGAATGCACAGCGCATACAACGGTCAGAGCCGTGTGGAGATAAGAGACGGTGCGGGCGAGCGACGAGCGCGGTTGTTGGCAGAGTAGAAGTGCGCTCCCTCCGGCGCTGTCTTCCCGCTTCCTTGCTTGCGCGTGGGAGATTGAGTGAGTTCGCTCTCCGTGATAGCGTGCGTCCCCGCACGCTTCCGCTCGAGCATACGGCGCGCGGCGAAGATTTTATCTATATGGAACCTCACGGCGACGGCGGCGACGACGGCGACGCCGACGGCAGGAATCCGGTTGAAGTGTCCATACAATTGCTATCGCAATAAAATATTTTCCTGTGCAGGCACTGATTAATCAATTCAACTCAGAAGGGTTTGGGCTCGACCAAGTTGGTACGGATCATTCATTTTACACAACACAGTGAAGGGAGACCACGGGACCTGCGCTGACTGCCAAAATTTTATTGGAGCCTGCACAAATATATACTAGTATCCGCAACTGGCTGAAAGAGAAAGTTCTTAAAAGCAAGGTGACGTATTCTTCTCTAATACGGTGGCAGATTTTTGACCAGTCACTAGAATCTTGCACCTTACCTCATGATTAAAAAGGAGGAAAGGTGGTCTGAATGCATAAATTAGGTCCCACTGACTCTTCATTTAATTATAGGCCGATATCGTTACATTGCGTACTGTGTACACTCATGAAACATGTCTATCACTTGCATCTCATTGCTTTTTCTTCCATCTCACTTGTTTTTCAATAGCTATCAAGGGGTTTTAGGGAATGTGACACGAAGATGTTTTTTTCTTATAACTTATTTAGTGGTACAGATAACGCACTAACCAAAAATTGTATATTCTTCGACTTGGCGAAAGCTTTCGACTGAGTGTCTCACAAATTGCTTATCCTTAAATTGCATAAACTTCATACCAATACTAATATCTCGAGCTGGAGTGAATGCCTCCTTTCTAATCGCTGCCATTAAGTATCAGTTGAGGGGCATGACTCTTCTATCGCTTCTGTACAGACTGGGGTACATCATGGTTCTGTTTTGGGTCAACTACTGTTTCTACTTTTTATTAATGACCTTGCCATGTGCGTTCCTTCTATAAAATTTTTTATAGAAGTAGTTTACTGCGGCGTAATTCACTGCATCATCACTAATGTGTCCGATGTCGTGCAATCTGACCTTAACGCCATATTGTCTTGCTGCTCCGGTTCTTTATTGCCCCTAATAATAATAAATGCAAAAGCATGCATCTGTCACGGACTTGCCTTGTTTCTATCAAGTATAGCCTTAATAACACAACACTAGCGTCGGTAACACCTTACAAATATCTTGGTATATATATCAATAGCAATCGCTCGGGAAAGGTACATCTCCAATACATATTTAATACGCCGCCATTTCATACGCCGCAATTTTTCCAGTGTGACTGTTCACGTTAAGTTATAACTTTATGAAACATTGGCACGTCCCAAGCTGGAATATGCCTGATCCATTTTGGACCCTGGTCAAGCTAATCTAACAAATCTTCTAAAACCACTTCAGAACAGGACCACGCACTTCGTTTTGTCAAATTATGCGTGTCTCGCAAGTGCATCATCAATGAAACTGACGCTCGGTTTGCTAGACCTTGCCTTACCTCGTAAGTTTAGGCACTTATGCCTCTTTCATAAGATTCACTACACCACTAACCTTCTTAAAGGTGAGTTTTTCTTTCATCCCACATTTCACCTCGCATCGATCACCAAATGAAGGTGGGGGTACCACCATGCCAAACCAACGCTTTCATTTGCTCATCCATACCATAGACTGCCGACGACTGGAACCACCTTCCCGCCTCTATAACTGTGATTTGTGACAGCACTAATTTCAAGACGGTTGCCAATGACTTCATATGTACTCACCACTGCTCTCTGTGATGCCATCGGGTAAAGACTTTAGAGTATGGAAATAAATAAATTATTAAATAAATTAACAACAATAATAAATTTTAAAAATCTAAAGCCTGAGAATTACCATTAAGTGCTTTGTACGCCTCAACCATACTAATAGAAAATAAATTCAGTGGAAGAAAGCACCTCAATTGACTTTATAAGAAATTGTAATAAACAAAGCCATCAGGGTTTACTGCTTAGGCGTTTTGGCGATGTGGAAAGTAATCCAGGTCACATGAAGAAGGCGGAGGCAGACGCCTTCGCTTCAGCCATGGAAACAATCTTTGAACTTGAGAAGGGGCAGGCTGATTTACTTGCCGAATTGATATCGAATGAGGAAAGGTGTGCAGCCGCCGAAAACGAAATTAAGCTGCTGAACACCAGAATTGCAGCTTTGGAAACAAGCAGCAAAACCGCACAGCAAACATACGATGCTGTCTCAACTGCAACTAACTTGCGCAGTGTTACTGACCAGTTGTCTAACATTTCGTCTAGGTGTGATAGCGCTGAAAATCAGATTAGAGGCTATAACCTTCAGTTTTTTGTGTGTTTTTTGTAATTGATGACTCTCCAAAATAATATTGGGTAGCATCCGAGCAAAACATAATAAAGTTCTGCTCAGAGAAGCTTCACGTTACTTTGACAAACAACCAATTTGAACGAGTTCATAGGCTAGGCAGGTACAGTGACGACAAACTCAGGCCAATAATAGCAAAACAAACATTTTTCAAGGATAAAGAAGGCATTCTTACGTCAGCACGCAAGCTCGATGGAACGCCATTTGCTATCAGTGAAGATTTCTCCTCATCTACACGGCAGGCAAGAAGGCAGCTCATCGCATTCGCGAAGACGCAGAAAAAACCATTTAAGCTAACGGTTGACAGGCTGCGCATAGACAACAAGACATACGTATTTGATATCACGGCTAACTGTTGTTTCTTCGAGTAGATATCTCAAGGGAAACACGTGTCCAAAACGCCATAATCGTTATAACTCCTATCATGCCCGTCCACCGATATCGTTGTCGTTGACTAACATTCGAAGCCTTGTGCGCGAACGCGACCAGCTTTCTTCCTTCCTTAAAGACAGCAAATCTGACATACTAGCAATAACTGAAACTTGGTTCTATCCGGATATCTCTGATAAATAATTTTTATTGCGATAGCAATTATATCGACACTTCAACCGGATTTCTGCCGTCGGCGTCGCCGTCGTCGTCGTCGTCGCCGTGAGGCTTCCGTATCGACAAAATCTTCGCCGCGCGCCGTATGCCCCAGCGGAAGCGTGCGGGGACGCGCGCTATCACGGAGAGCGAACGCACTCCATCTCCCACGCGCAAGCAAGGAAGCGGAGAGCCAGCGCCGGAGGGACCAGGGGGGGGGGGGGGGGGCACTTCTCTGCCAACAACCGCGCTCGTCGCTCGTCCGCACAATCTCTTATCTCTCCCACGCGCAAGCAAGGAAGCGGGAAGCCAGCGCCGGAGGGAGCGGGGGGGGGGGGGGCGCACTTCTACTCTGCCAACAACCGCGCTCGTCGCTCGACCGCACACGGCTCTGACCTTTATGCACTGTGCATTCGCCGCTCAGTTTCTGTTGAAGCGATAGACCGCACGTACCTTCGCCCGCTGCAGCGTATGGGCTTGCTGCCAGCGTTTTGAAGTCGTTGTCTGCAGTCATTCAGTGTGATCTATTCATGTTTCTTTGTGCGCGCTCACACCACGCTTGTTCATTCAGTTAGTAATAGTCGGGCCACATTTTCCAACGCACGCTACACATGTAATGCTGCCCGGATCGGCAGTGCAGCGCTAAAGGTGTGTCCCTTCGCACGCGCTGCCCACGGTAAGCGCTTCTCATCAACACTACCGTTTCACACGAGCCTTCTCGTGGTCATCGAGTCTCTCTTCATGTCGGTCTACTTACGCCGCAAAACACCTGCTTACTTAATCAGCTCATGTTCACTACAATTCATATTGCTACCAAAGCCGCTCACCTTACTTCGTATGACATTGCTGTGTTGCTATCGCATTCATTGCTTCGCCCTGAGGGCCAAACTGTGACATTTTTTGTCTGTTCACGACTACAACATTTACAAGTGTGACCGACAAGATAAAAGAGGCGGCGGCGTCCTTCTAGGAATAAAAACAACCTTACCGCCGTATGTAATTAACTCGAACTCTAACCTAGAAATTACCTGGGCTGCACGTATGTCCTCAATCTCCCGAATACTTATAGGTGTCTGCTATCAGCCTCCAAATTCTACTAATTCATTTATTAACGACTTGCACTGTAACCTTGATTCAGTGACGAATCTGCACCCGTCTGATGCCATCTATCGTCTGGGACCCTTCAACTTTCCTCTGACCGACTGGGCTAAATTATCTTCTTGGTGTGATACCTCAACAGAATTTATCAATTTAACCTTAGATTTTAAGCTTTTTCAGGTTGTGCAGCCTACACGGGGTAATAATATTGCTACACACGTGTGGTATTTGATTGTTTGAACGAGGCGCGCGCGCGCCATCACTCGTGAAAAGAAGAGGAAGAACGAGCTGGGCTCGCGCTGTGAATCTAACCAGTCGGCGCTGCAACCGATGTTGTAAGTATAACCTGTAAATAGTTGCTCGTCTTACTGACTCGTCCTTCGCGTAACATTGTGGTGGAGGTATAACGTTTTCTGTCCTCGCCACGGAGCTTCGAAGCGGCCGCACCGTCGTCTTCTCAGCCATGGCTTCCGATGGAAACACGCCGTCGCCACCTACGCCTGTGGCGCCAACCACAATGTACGTTACGGTTCCTAGTATCCGTGATACTGGGACATTCTCCACCCCAAATTGCGTTGACGTCGACGACTGGCTCAGCATGTTTAGCATGTGGCGTGTTAGCCGAAGCCACTACTGGGTCTCTACCATCATGCTTGCCAATGTGACGTTTTATCTGGACGGGACACCGCGTGTCTGGTTTCGCACCCATGAGGTTGAGCTATCCAGCTGGGACATTTTCAAAGAGAGGCTTCGCGACCTATCTGGCAACCCGTCAAGTCGCCAACAGGCTGCGCGCAAAGAGCTTGCTACCCGTGTCTAGTCGTCGACAGAATCGTACGTCTCCTCATACAGGAAGTGCTCGTGCTTTGCCGGAAAGTCGACGAGCACATGACCGAGGTTGACAAGGTGGGCCATATCCTAAAAGGCATCGCGGACGACGCATTCAATTTGCTCGTCTATAACGACGTTTCTACTGTCGACGCCATCGTCAAAGAATGCCGCCGCTTCGATGTAGCCAAAAGCCGCCGCGTCCGTCCCACAGTTCTCCCGGCTCCCAAACACCCCTGCCACGTACTCTTGCTCCGCTCTTACTGCCACACGACCATTTCAAGAGAACGTCACGCGTATCGTTTGCCGTGAGATTGAAGCGGCGAGTCCGGACCACCTTCATCCACGACTCCTCGACGGTACCTTAGACCAAGCGGCCCCCACTATTTCCGTTATACAAGCTGTTGTGCGGCAAGAAATTGGCCTTCCTACTGACTGCTCTGTCTCCCGACCTAATTTGGCACCCACTCCCATGTCCACAACCTTTAATGACCAGTATTTCGCTCCCAGAGCACGCAATTCTGCTGAATGGCGAACCCCAGACGACAAACCTATCTGCTTCCGCTGCCACCGAGTTGGTCATGTATCCCGCCACTGCCGCACCACCTGGATGCACCACCTATATAGAGCTCATTCCCTGCTACTCGCCCGTACGCTGACGCTCACCGTTACTCACCTCGCCACCTGTACCCTACTTCTGATGCCCCTGACAGCCGCTCCTACGGGCGATCGCCGTCGCTCCCCGTCGCCCCAACCTCGCTGCTTTTCCTCGCCAAACCGCCGGACGGAAAACTAGGCCATGCAGCTCTTGGAGGTAGTGCTGCATCACGTCCGTCCTGTTCAAATCCTCCGTTGACGAGAAGGAGTGTGCTGGTCTGGGCTGGTTGGTACATCATTGGTAAGGGAACAAACAGCGCAAGGACGGGACGAAGTCTGTCTACTCACTTCGTCCCGTCCTAGCGCTGTTTGTTCCCTTACCAACTCTGTTGACGCTCCTCACGAACACGAACCTAATTGAAGTAGACGTAGATGGTGTCCCGTTGACGACATTAATTGATACTGGAGCCCAAGTGTCGATGATGAGCGTTAACCTATGTAAAAAAGTTCTCACGCATGCCGTCACTCGAGCCGTACGCGTCGCCAATGGCGCCACTGTTGCCGTCAGGGGTATTGCTCGCATTTAAATTGCTGGCCGCCAAGTTCTAGTCCTGTTCACCGTGCTGACCAGTTGCCCTCATGACCTAATCTTCGGGTTCGACTTTCTGACGATGCATTCTGCCCTCATCGACTGTTCCACCGGTACGCTGTGCCTCCCGCTTCCTCTTCTTTCTGACTTTCGCCCCCAAACAACCGAACACCCTCTGCCCTACAGCGTTTATTCGGTTACCTCCAAAAGCCCTACCCTCCGTGCCTGATGGCGACTATGTCGTCGCACCTATTCCTGATGTCCTCTTGGCGCGCGACATCTCTGTATCACACTCCGTCGTTACCCTTGCCGCAAATCGGATGTGTCTCCCCGTTATCAATTTTGGCTTGACGAAGCAAGTGTTACCTGAAGGCATAGCGGTGGCCACGCTCCGGTCAGTGACAGATGACCACGTCACTGCTTTTGCAGTCGACGCGTCTCCAGATCCTCCTGATTACCCGCAGGGTTCCTTGAACCTCGACGGCCCATTACGTCCCATGGTCGCTCCGGACCTCGCCCCTGAAGAAGCAGCCGCCCTATATCGCCTTTTGCTTTCCTACCGGGATATATTTGACACTGACAAACGCCCACTTGGTCAGACGTTTCTTGTTAAGCATCGGATAAACACTGGTGATGCTGTTACCATTCACCACCGACCGTATCGCGTGTCCACGGGAGAGCAGCAAGTTATTCAGCAGGAAGTAAACAAGATGCTCGCCAAAGGTATTGTTGAGCCCTCGTCGAGTCCTTCGGCGTCGCAGGTCGTGCTCGTCAAAAAGAAAGATGGCACGGGGCGTTTGTGCGTTGATTACCGCCACCTAAACCGAATCACTAAAAAGGACGTTTACACTTACCACGAATCGACGACGCTCTTGATTGTCTTCACGGTGCCAAAAAATGTTCCTCCATGGACCTTCGATCTGGTTATTGGTAGATTTCCGTCGATGAGCAAGACCAAGAAAAGACAGCTTTCTTCACTCCATATGGCCTCTACCAAGTTAAGGTTATGCCCTTCGGTTTATGCAATTCCCCCGCCACGTTCGAACGGATTATGGACTTCAAGGTTTCAAATGGCCAACTTGCCTTTGTTACATCGACGACGTCCTTGTGTTTTCTTCTACATTTCAGACGCACCTTGAGCGCGTCGCAGCTATCCTTGACGTCTTCCGCAAGGCTGGGCTACAATTAAACTCATCGAAGTGCCACTTCGGGCGCCGACAGATTACAGTGCTAGGCCATCTCGTCGATGCTTTCGGAGTACAACTCGACCCGGAGAAGGTTCAAGCAGTAACGGCTTTTCTTGTACCTCAGTCTGTCAAAGACGTCCGGAGTTTTGTGGGGCTTTGTTTTATTTCAGACGGTTCGTGAAAGATTACGCAGCAATCGCTCGACTACTCACTGAACTCCTGAAGAAAGACGTTCCTTTTACGTGCGGTTCCTCTCAGGCTGCCGCATTTTCACACCTGATCACGACTCTGACCAATCCACCGATCTTGGCCCACTTTGACCCATCCGCACCTACAGATGTCCGAACCGATGCCAGTGATTATGGAATCGGCGCCGTCTTAGCGCAACGCCAACATGGACACGACCGCGTTATAGCCTACGCTAGCAGGCTCCTGACAACTGCAGAGCGCAACTATTCGATTACCGAGTGCGAATGTCTTGCTCTCATCTGGGCTGTTTCAAAGTTGCGCCCATATTTATATGGCAAGCACAGTAATCACAGACCATCATGCGCTGTGTTGGCTTTCGTCGCTCAAGGATCCTACTGGCCGGCTCGGTCGTTGGGCCCTTCGCCTACAAGAATATCCCTACACAGTGATGTACAAGTCGGGACGCCAACACCAAGACGCAGATTGCCTCTCTCGCTACCCAGTCGAAGACCCGACCTCTACGTCTGAGCCTGGCACCGACACCTGCGTTCTCTCTGTTTTTCCGCTGGTCCATGTCGCCGACGAGCAGCGCCGTGACCCGTCCTTGTGTATCATCATTGACCGCCTGGAATCGCCACTTGCCGACAGTTCCCTTCGCTTATTCACACTACAAGATGGCGTACTCTCCCGCCACAACGTTCACTACGACGGCCCAGCATTACTCTTTGTAACACCTTCGCTCGGCTCTTCTCCACGAACTTCACGACCTCCCCACTGCCGATCACCTCGGTGTGTCACGTACCTACGACCGGATCCGCCGACGCTTCTTTTGGCCAGGGCTTGCTCGCTCCATTCGAAGATACGTAGCTGCGTGTGAGAAATGCCAGCGACGCAAGACACCATCGACCCTCCCTGCTGGGGACCTTCAACCAATCGACATTCCCACGGAGCCATTTTTTCGGGTTGGTTTGGATTTACTTGGTCCTTTTCCTCTTTGTACCTCTGGGAATAGGTGGATCGCTGTGGCCAAAGATTACGCCACGCACTACGCCATCACCCGAGCGATCCCTACAAGCTGCGCCACAGATGTTGCCGATTTTCTTCTACGCGACGTGATTTTATTACATGGAGCTCCGCAGCAACTTCTCAGAGACCCTGGCCGGACACTCCTGTCAAAGTTATCGTGGACATCCCGCAGCCCTGTGCCACAAGGCACAAGCAATCCACGTCATACCATCCGCAAACAAATGGCCTCACAGAGCGTCTTAATCGCACTCTCACAGACATGCTCGCGAAGTATGTCTCTTGAGACCACACTGACTGGGACCTCGCTCTACCGTTTGTCACGTTTGCGTATAATTCCTCGCGCCACCACACAGCCGGTTATTCCCCATTTTTCCTTCTGTTCGGCCGAGAACCAGCACTGCACCTCGACACAACCCTCTGTGTTCACGCCGCACCGACCAGTGATCATGCACTTGACGCCATCGCCCGCGCTGCCCACGCAAGGGAAATTGCCCGTGACCGCCTTCTGAACTCCCAAGAGAGTCAAAGGCGTTTTTACGACCGGCGACACCGAGACATGCACTTCCCGCCTGGTTCTTTGGTGCTTCTATGGTCTCCGTCGCCTCAGGTCCGCCTGTCAGAAAAACTGCTGTCTCGTTACACAAGCCCCTACCGAGTGATTCGTGCCGTGACTCCCGTCACCTACGAGATCGCTCCTGACGCCCCATCTACTTCCCACTCCAGTGATATCGTGCACGTTGCACGACTGAAGCAGTATCACCCTCCCAGTGATGACATTTAGACGCTCCGGGACGTCGCTTCTGCCGCCGGGGGATTATGCTACACGCGTGTGGTATTTGATTGTTTGAACGAGGCGCGCGGGCGCCATCACTCGAGAAAAGAAGAGGAATAACGAGCTGGGCTCGCGCTGTGAATCTAAATGGTCGGCGCTGCAACCGCTGTTGTAAATATAACCTGTAAATAGCTGCTCGTCTTACTGACTCGCCCTTCGCGTAACAATATCTTAGATTTAATCCTCACAAGTGTCCCTGAGACGGTTGACCAAATTATGTCCATTAATGGGTTTAGTGATCATTCCCTACTGCAAATATCTCTTAACCCACCCTCGTCCTTTGAAGGTTTTGCTACTAAAAAAAATACGCGGTTATAATAAAGTCGGTTACAATGTTATCAATTGCGAATTAGATATATTCTTTTCCCACGTGCTGTTACCTTCACCTCATAATTGGTCGGTGAAGGCGAAGTGGATACTCTTCAGGAATGAGCCTTAGTTAACCAGTATGTTCCTCTCATTAAGATAACCAACGATAAATCTAACCCATGGTTCACCAGATCCCTACGCTTACTGCAAAACAGGAAGAAGCGCCACTACGACACTGCTAAGCGCTTGCGCACACAAGCTGCTTGGGACAAATATAAGGAAAGCTTAAAAATTTACTGTACACCCTGTCATCTGCTAAGGATAAATACTTCACTCGTGACTTGCCTTCTCTTCTGAAAACTAATGCCACGAAATTCGGGCACAGTATAAGCTTAGATCAGGACCACAATAACATCTATTTGCACAACAATAACAACACTCCCCTTCCAGATACTCAATGCGCTTCTACTTTCAATACTTATTTTTCTTCCATATTCACCACTGAATATCAGTCCGATCTGCCGCATGTATCTGAACTACACTACCAATACATGTCACCAATAGAAATAGCAGTAGAAGGGGTCGCATGCCTGATAAATAACCTCAAGCTAACCACATCCTGTGGGGTTGACAATATTAATTCTAAAATTATCAAAAGCACCGTCATAGTGTCTAGTAGAATGCTTGCTCACATCTTCAGGCAATCATTAGAGACTGGCCTGCTGCCCTCGGACTTTAATATAGCAAAGGTCATACCCATATTTAGGTCAGGTAATAAATACGCGCCTGAAAACTACCGTCCAATATTATTAACATCTATATACTGCAAAATGCTAGAACATGTCATTGCTTCAGATGTCTACAGCCACCTGGAAGCCAATAAATTTTTCTTTGCTAATCAACACAGATTTCGGAGAAATTTCTCATGTGAGACGCAATTATTCTAATTAGCAACTGATTTACATACTAACATGGAAGAGGATGTACAAACTGAGTGTGCTTTTTTCGAAAGCGTTTGACCTTGTAGCAAATGGCCGTTTGATTTTGAAATTATCTGCTCCTAAGTTAGATTCTCTTACAGTAACATGTATTCGCAGTTTCCTACCTAATTGTAAGCAATTCACAGCAGTTAACAATTTTTACACTCCTCTTTCACACGTTACTTCAGGTGTACCGCAAGGCAGCGTTCTTGGACCATTACTATTTCTAATAAGCCTTAATGACTTACCGAATAACATTTCCTCACACGTGCGCTTTTATGCGGACGACTGCATTCTTTATCGTTCTATTAAGAGTGACGATGATCATTCAACCTTCCAAAAAGATCTCGAACTTATTTTTTTTGGTGTAACACTTTGCTAATGAAGCTTAACGTTTCTAAATGTAAAATTATTTTTTTTAGCCGCAAGCATACTATCTCTACGTTTTCTTATCACATGGATAACATCACTATTTTGCATGATACTCAATATAAATATCTTGGTGTTTACCTAACTTCGACTCTCTCGTGGTCAACGCACATTGCATGCATATGCGCAAATTCTTCGAGATCATTAAGGCACATACGCCGCAAGTTACACAATTCTACCAAAGATATTCGTAAACTAGCTTACCTAACATTTGTTCGACCTTAGATTTAATACTCTGCATCCGTCTGGTCACCCCATCAAAAGTATTTGATTGAACAAAATGTCACAGTTTCGCCCTAAGGGCGAAGCAAGGAATGCGATAGCAACACAGCAATGTCATACGAAGTAAGGTGAGCAGCCACAATGATTGTACAATCGGTCCAATGTCATGCGCATCTACGGAAGAAGAAGCACGTAAACTTTATTTTCAATTCTTTTTAGTGGGCACCCGCCGCGGTTCCCCGGCTCGGTAGACGGCCCAGAGTTGTGCTGTCAGCTTCGAGCTGAGCAGTGCCGTCTTCCAGCGCGAGCGGAGGCTCGCGGGGGAAGAGACGGAGGTGTCGGCACTGCCCACATTGCTTGTTAAATCCTGACGCTCCCATAACATGTGATTAGGCGTGGCAACCTCGCCACACGACGTGCATCTGTTTGTAGGGTCTCGATACATGGCGTGTATGAGTCTGGCGTTTCTGTAAGAATCCGTTTGTAATTATCTGTAGTGTACTGCTTGCGTCCTGTCTAACCTAGCGTAAGGGAATGGTATATGGAAAGACTAATTCATTTAATTACTACGCTCTACCAAGAGCCATTCGTCTTTGGAACGACTGTCCTAACGACTTTGAGCTTTAGAGGGACCAGGAAAACTCCGGCTTCTTCTTACAACGCATTTTTCAAACTCCACATAACCTAACTTATTATTTTTATCTATGCCTTTCCCGTTATGAATGTACAACTACGCGTTAAATACTGTTTTCGTATAGTCTGATTATGTCTTGCTCATTCTGTAATTCTACTGATTGTGTTTCGCTGTGTGAAATTTTGTTGTTGAATGAGCTGTCACTTTCAAAAGCGTTCGATTTGTTCATTGTATATATTGCAACACTATATTACTTTGTATTGCCGTATTTCTTACCCGATATTTTTTATCTGTATTCTCATGTGTATTCTAATTATTCTATAAGTTATCTGTGATTGTAGTCTCCCCCCTTACAAATGCATCTAGGAGCCTGTGAGGTATTTTTAAATAAATAAATAAATAAGTAAGTAAATAAATAAATAATAGGGAAAGTAAGGGCGAGCGCAACGAACTTTCTTAATTTAGCCACCATGCTCGTAAGTGATCGCATTATGGCGAAGTAGATTTTCGCGCTAATAATTCCGGATGGAAACTTTCATCTCATTTGATTTATTTTCCGGGCCCGGAGGCTATACATAAGAGGAGGGCTTCAATACTTGCAACATTGTCCGAAAAATGAATACAGAATAACAATGAAATAGAGGCAGTCTGGTAAGGACATGAAATTACTATTGATAGCAATGTGGTCGGTAGAAAGTGACTGTCTTCATAATTCGCGCCTAGCGATTGCATGGTGTAAGCGAACGAATGAAACAGGGAGACGTCGTCATTTCGAGCTATTTTCGCAGCGTGGAAAATTCCAACTGAGAATAACACCGATAATGGATGACCTGCTAAAAAATAAGGGAAAAAAAAAACACTGCAGACCGGGCAGACGTGTAGCACCAGCGGCTACGGGACTGCATTGGCTTCGTTCGATTTCAGAAAGTCAAACGCTTGGACGAGAAGACAACGCACCAGTTCTTCATGCAGCTGGCCAGCGCCTTGGCTTACCTGCACAAGAACGACGTGGCCCATCGAGATCTGAAGTGCGAGAACGTTCTCCTCACGACAGTGGACGTCGTCAAGCTCACAGACTTCAGCTTCGCCCGCTATTGCAGTGCGTATGGCTCCGGCATTTTTATATGCAATCTTGATGCAAAAAACAACGCGAATACAGAAGGGCCCGGTCATTCACTACAGGGCAAACTGCGTAAAACAAAAAATTCCTCGTAGAACGGTGGCCAGGGCAACAGTCAAGCAAGGAACACAGTCGGTTTTCGACTACTGCACAACAGAAAACGCAAACATGTGTGCCCATCATGTGTGCGTAAAAACCGTTTAGACAGCGTCATACTGGCTTCACTACAATATTGGGGACCAGAAACAGCAATATGGTCGTGGCCTTATGCTAAGAGCGCGTTTGTCACCAATACAGAAGCTGGTAAGCCAAAGTGATGCTCGCGAATTTCTGGACGCGCGCAAATTTCTACTCTGCCGGCGGGAACACAGTAAGGGCGAAACTTCAATAATAAAATTGACACTATTTATTTGGCGCAGTCGAGGACGGCAGAAAACTAGGTGGAGTGATGAAATTAGGAAATTCGCAGGCGCAAGTTTGAATCAGCTAGCGCAAGACAGGGGTAATTGGAGATCGCAGGGAGAGGCCTTCGTCCTGCAGTAGACATAAATATTGGCTGATTGTGATGAGCAGGTTCTTTTGTTTAATATTTTCTGGCGGTTCTCTGAGGCGAAGCCTCCCAGAACCCAATCGAGGACAAAGCCGTTTGTTGGGAAACACACACACAAACTTTTAATGTAACTAGAAACAAAAATTAACCCATAAAAACAAACACACAAAGATAACATGAAAACACGTAGCTGGAACGCTAATGTTATGAGGCAAGTTCGGGCAGGCTGCGGGTGTGCGTATGCACTACAGTCTCGACGCGGCGAAGCGGAGACGACGAGAGAAGCGTTGTTTGTCTCACCAAAAAGGTCGCTGTCGGAACGTCGTACAGGCTACCAGGGCGTGGCAGCTCTGGCTCGGTGGAAGAGGACAGACGGCTCGGCAGCACGGGCCGACGGTGGTGGCGTTCTGGTCGGGCAGCTGATCGTGGCACTCGGGCTCGTATCCCGTCAGCTCAGGTTCTGCCCACGGACGCAGACGCTCACCGGCCTCGGGCAGCAGCAGTTGATTATCGGGCAGGGTGGCGATGCCCGGGAAGGCAGGCGGCTTGGCCGCAGGGGTTGACGGCGGCGGCGTTCTGGCCGGGCAGCTGGTCGTAGAGCTCGGGCCCGTAGCCCGACAGCTCTCGTTCTGCCCACGGGCACAGATGCTTGCTGGCCTCAGGCAGCAGTTCTCGAACGGATGGAGTGGCGGCGCCCAGGAACGGGTTGGCAGGAGGCCCCGGCCGGGTGAAGTCCTGATGGCTCGGGTCCGGAACCCGACGGCCGTCTTCAACTCCCGATCCGGTGGCCGACCTTGTCCTGGTGCCGCTTCTGGAACTCCTCCTCGCCTACTGCCAGCGTGCCTCCTTGCTGGTTTTGTCCTGTCGCGCGGACGCCAATTTGTGATGCAGAGTGACTGCAGACGGTTCTTCAATTGGGGTACAGCCCCATTAAAGGCGAAGGCCCCAATTGGGTTTTTGTCCCCGATTGGGCTTTTGCCCTTAATGGGGTTGTTCCCCAATTGAAGAACCGTCTGCAGTCACGCTGCATCACAAATTGGCGTCCGCGCGACAGGACGAAGCCGTTTGTTTGGATTCTGTTGCTAATTCTAACATTTGAAAAACATGGCTAGCACGCGAGAGCTGTTAGCTTTAGCCGAACGCATGGGGCTTGAGGGAGCAGAGCTAAAAGCGTGGTTCGCCGAGCGGCAGGCGCGAGCGCGAGAAGAATGCGCTGCGGAGCGAGAAGCGAAAAGAGAACAGATTGAGCGCGAGGCACGTGTTTTGCAGTTGCGTCTCAAGGTCGCAGAGGCGGAACGGGCACGCTCCCTGAGACAGATTCGCGAGCTGGAGTCCTATGCAAGCTCTATTGAGCAAACGTTTGACGCGGACTCCAGACTCAGCAGTTCGAAAAATCTGTCTAGCAATTGCCCAGAACGCCGTCGCGGCCTTCCGTTCGAAAAAGGCACTAAACAAGAGGGCAGCAGAGAAATGAGCAAAACACGGACCAGACTAGGTCCTGGCATGAACCTCAGGGGCGCTGAGGATAGCTCAGGGAGCAGACATCAGGCAGCTTCTCATGAAATCGAGGCACGCATGCGCACCTGTGCTAGAAAAAGCACCTTGGATAAAGAGGCGAAAATGCCGTCAGAAAGCCCGACAGGCTGGGCAACGGTGCGCATGGACTGTGACCTCGAAGAGGACAAAACCAGCAAGGAGGCACGCATGCAAACCAGTGCAACAAAAAGCGCATCAAATGAAGAGGCATATAGACCTCTAGAAAGCCCGACGGACCGGGCAAAGGTTCGCATTGCCGATGACCTCGAAGAGTGCGAGGCGAGCGACGAAACGCTCCCCCACTCTTCCGGTGTGCCCCTTGCAATGGTGACAAGTGGCCTCGTCAGGTGCGAGGACCATCCAGATAACTCACCTCGGGAGAAGGTGAGCTTGCCTATCTGCGTCCCTGAACACCCAATAGGTCAAAGTGCAATGAGCACAAGTACCGAAATATTTGCTAGAAAGAACATAAAAGACTCCAAGAACGAGATTCGTGACTTACGCAGCAAGTCACCAATCGCGTCTGCTGATGTGTGTAAGCACGCTTGGCCTGATGGCTTACTTGCGGAGTTAGAAACATCGCAAGGTGATTCCACTGAGGAACACAGTGGGGGAATCTCGGCGAGTAATCTGGTAGAGGATAGGAAAGCAACTTTGTGTTCCTATTTGAGTAATGGGGAAGCAAATCGGTCGTCTCTGATATCAGCAGAAGCTAAAAGCATTTCCGTTGAGGTGCCGTGTGCATGTTTGTGCGATGGGTCCCAGCTACATGTCAGTGTGCCTAAAGTGTTCTCTACAAGGTTTGTGTCCTACTGCACATATAGAGAGCACATTTCGTGTGGTGCCGATGAGACCCAACTTATTACTTCCCAATCAGTTCAGCACCTAAGTCAGGTCATTCACGGGTTCTCATGTATGCGTTTCGCAAGGTGCAAGAAATTGGCTCCGGTGCGGTTCTCACGAACGGAGAAGAGACGCACGGTTCGTCTCACCTGGGACGCAATAACTTAAGAAAGCGATTGAATAGCCGGTTGCCATATCAGGATTTCGACCTTGGACAGAAACGTATTCGTTGTGAATAGGACTGCGTCTGCAACTTTGAATTATTTGAAGTGTTTTTTGTGTGTGTTTTGTGCTGTGTATGCTCAGCGAACTTTCCCAGCTGAACAGTGAACGCCCAATGAGTGTTGTGTTTTAAGCATATGGGTGAATTGTGCCGCGCACTAGCCACAGTTTTTCCTCTGGAAAAACTTTTCCTAAAAAGGGGCTCTTGTGATGAGTAGTGCGCGACACAATGCGGTGACTTTTGTGGTGCGCGACACGGTGCGGTGATGCGCGACGGTGATATTTGTGGTGTGCGACAAGGTGCGTTGCATTTCAAGCAAGAAGCAGACAATAAGGAGAGCGCGCGCCGCTCTACCGCGCCGCGCCGAAAACGACGACGCCGAAGACCGTCCGGCGCGTGAACACGCGGCGCAAGAAAAGGCATCAAAAGAAAAAAAAGCCAATCCAATCACAGAGGAACACGGAGCCTCGAGCCGCCAATGAGAAATCGACGAATCAACCAGAGCAGCAGAAAAAGGAGCCGCGCTGGCAGTAGGAGGAGGAGTTCCAGAAGCGGCACCAGGACAAGGTCGGCCACCGGATCGGGAGTTGAAGACGGCCGTCGGGTTCCGGACCCGAGCCACCAGGACTTCACCCGGCCGGGGCCTCCTGCCAACCGATTCCTGGGCGCCGCCACTCCATCCGTTCGAGAACTGCTGCCCGAGGCCGGCAAGCGTCTGCGCCCGTGGGCAGAACGAGAGCTGTCGGGCTACGGGCCCGAGCTCTACGACCAGCTGCCCGGCCAGAACGCCGCCGCCGTCAACCCCTGCTGCCAAGCCGCCTGCCTTCCCGGGCATCGCCACCCTGCCCGATAATCAACTGCTGCTGCCCGAGGCCGGTGAGCGTCTGTGTCCGTGGGCAGAACGTGAGCTGATGGGCTACGAGCCCGAGTGCCACGATCAGCTGCCCGACTAGAACGCCACCACCGTCGGTCCGTGCTGCCGAGCCGCCTGTCTTCCCCTCCGAGCCAGAGCTGCCACGCTCTGCCAGCCTGTACGACGTTCCGACACTACGTCTTTTGGTGAGATCAACAACGCTTCTCTCGTCGTCTCGTCTCCGCTTCGCCGCGTCGAGACTGTAGTGCATACGCACACCCGCAGCCTGCCCGAACTTGCCTCATATCATTAGCGTTCCAGCTACGTGTTTTCATGTTATCGTTGTGTGTTTGGTTTATAGTTTTCTTTTCGTTCTAGTTTCAATTATTAAATGTTTGTGTGTTTCTCAACGAACGGCTTTGTCCTCGATTGGGTTCTGGGAGGCTCCGCCTCAGAGAACCGCCAGAAAACATAACACAAAAGAACCTGCTCATCACACTGATGATGATGATGATGATGATGATTTGACAATAATGTGAGCAGCTATTTGACACTGAAATCAGGAGGGGTGCATAAGATGAAGAAAAAGAAAAAAGAACAATTTCAGAAAGGAAATTAAGGCCGAAAGACGATTCAAGCACAGCAAACGAATAATTGTACTTATTTGGCACGAAGACGCAATCGCGGAGAACAGCGCAAATGACGAACGACACATAAATTAGCAAGTTCAGTGAAACAAGTAATAAAATGCAAGCGAAAATTAAGGTAAGGAAGCTATTACACGGCTTCAAGTCTAGTATCCAATGCGGCGAAGCCGACCCTGGCGTGATGCGGTTGGCGCAACTCTATGGAAAGCGTTTAAAAAAATGATTGCCGAGGAATGCCTCGTTTCTCGCAAATTGCACTTTATGCACTTAATCCCGACAATGGTCTCACGCTTTATGTCGCGTCTAGTTTAATTCCGCTGGCTACATGTTTTTTTTTTCCTGAGACGCTTTTGTAGACCCGCCTAAAATGAATGGGGTGATTTTTTAATGCAGATTGCAGCGCAGCGAGAGCTCATCCGCTAATTGCACTCTAGGTACAGTTTGGTTTTATTCCGCTGCTTTTCCTGAGGCGCTTTTGTTCAGCCACTATGCAGCGAAGCAGCACTGCAGGGCAAAATATTCGTCGGTTGTTGAATTGATGGGAAAGCGCTCGTCGATCATGTTAGAACTCATGGACTCGAGTGTGTAGCTTTGATTGACATTTGCGCCCTGACGTATAAAGAAAGATGACACTGTCATATTCTGCAAGAAGCATCGGAACAAATGGCTTGATAGTGACATCCAAGCATTAACCACGGCTGCGTGCTCCCTTTTTTCTTAAGGTTCAGCGCGTGGTAAAATGTTTCATTATGATATTGAGCAAGACAAACATTACGTTCCAGCTTAACTCATGAAAACCAATGAGTAGTCACACTGCGTTAATGAACAATACACTCAGTAATTACACAATAGAGCTAACTAATAGGACTATATTTATTAGTAATCACTAGTTACTAACATACTATGCTAAGTTCTCTCGGTTTTACACACCACTAATGTCATGGACACCAAATGAAATGTCATAAAGGCAGTGATTCAACAATGAGAAAGGCTGGGAACTGGCATGGTGAATCCAGTAGTTATAATGACTCATTTAACTGGTACAATGGTAGTGTTGATTCGTGCACGTTATCATTGGTGTCATTCGCACTGTAAGTAAATGAGCACTTGAATATACCCTTGCTAAGTGATAACGCCAAGTCTAACTTTCATGCAGCAATGTGTCATGAATGTTAATGAAAAGTAATTCAAACTGTGACTCATTTATGATGACTAGGAGTGGTAGGACTGAGTTACTGGTGATCGCGAATCACTTTGTTTAGTTTGGCATTGGTAGCTGTGTTATTGCGCCTATATAGGCGGCCGGACTCGAAGACCTACGAACAGCGCTGAGCGCCGCAGAGAAACGAGAGGACTTCTTCTGTTGGGAACGAAACGATGACTGAGTATATTCGGAGAGGGGGAAGGGATCAGCGCTTATTACAACATCAGTGGTCAGGATCAATTCAAAATCGAAACAAGCAGAATACAACAGTAGCCTTTATTTATATACGTCGCCATTGATGTCAATCCAAAAGCCATTAAATGACTATTTCGTTCGCTACCGCTGCTGACAGACAACGCCCGGCTGTCAGTGATCACTACTGATACGCCCAGTATGATGTTCTCGCATTTTATACAGTGGGAGCTTATTGGATATCAAATGAAATATCATACAAACGATGATTTAATTATATCAACAAGGAGATTTATTTATTTATTTATTTGAAAATACTGCAGGCCAACTTGGCCCAAGCAGGAGGGGCAGATACATGATAATAAAGACAATGATAAAATGATGCATACAATGATGCAATATTCAAGTAATAGATAACAATACGCTATAAATAAAAAAAGCATCAAGGACTGAAAAAAATCTTCAATGAATGCATATTAAGTAATAACGCATTATCATATAGTTAATCAAACCCAACATCAGCAGGAAAAAGAAACCTCACAACTAACATAAAATGTGCTCCTCCAGAGACTGAACGAAATTTGGCGACATTATTACTGATTCTGGAAGTATATTCCAGTCCTGTATAGTTCTCGGAAATGGCTGTTTTGGAATGCTTTAGTTCTGGCAAAAATTGGTTGCAAAAAATGAGCTCTAGTGTGTCTAGTTTGCCTTGTTGTTACAGGGCGAAGGTATGGAAGATCAGTTAACTTCGTGTAACCAGTCATTATATTATGAAGAAATTTTATGCGATGGAATATCCTTCTAGAATGTAATAAAAAATCTTGTTTTTCTTCATTATTTCACTTGGGGAATCAGATTTTCTATATTTATTAAAGATAAATCTGGTGGCCTTACGCTGAATCATTTCGAGCTGATTATTATCTTTTATCGTGCGTGGTCCCAAATTTGTGACGTGTATTCTAATTTTGACCGTACATATGTGTTTACAGCGAGCAAGCGCACATGAGGAGGGGCATTACGAAGCTTTCTGCGTAAGAAGCACAACTTGTTAAATGCTTTCGAACATATCTCAGATATATGTTTAGACCACGTTAATTCACCAGATGACCAGATGGTAGGGCCTATTCACTTGTCATCACAAATCACTTTGATTAGTATGACAGTGGTAACCTTGACTCGTACAAGTCGTCAGTGGTATCAATCAAAAAGTGATTGCATGAATATTTTGGTTACGATTGTTAACTGATGATACCGACTCATTCGTGATCACCAGTTATAAGTTGCGCTCAATGTACTCGTACTTTTAAGGAGCTCATCCATCATCCATAAGGACCTCAACCATCATAGATATCAAATGAAAAATCATAAAAATGGTAATTCAAATGCAAGAGATGGTTGGGTTAAGTCACTAGTGATCGCGAATCACGTTGTTTTGTACGACAGTGGTAGTCTTCATTTATTCATTGTCATTTCTATGAATCTGTTTCATTAAACTTATTTTTTCTGAATATGTAGCACACAGGGTGGAAATACTGGGGATTACTAGGGGTTGTGTTCACTTTAGTGTTCTCTAGTGAACTAACATTTTCACAATTTATTTATTTATTTATTTATTTATTTACCCTCAGGGCCGAAGCATTACAGAGGGGAGTGGGTAGAGAACAAGCATAGTGCACAATAATATGACAAGGCATGGTAACACCTAATTATACAATGTTAGCAAAGACAGATTTAAATCGGGTGTTATCATTAATGCAAACAATGTCGGAAAGAAGGCGATTTCATTCTTGTGAAGTTCGAGGTAAAAACGTTGTCGCAGTTTCACCTGAAAGGCGAAGCATCAATTGCGATAGCAAATTTGGAGAGAGCTATACGGAGTAATGATATTAGCTTTATCAGCTGTATAAACTTGGACATGCAGCAGAACCGGCAACGCGCAGAACTGTTGTCGACGCCGTCGGCGTTTTGCCCGCGTTCGCTCAAAATGCCTGCGGCGTTGGTGACTGTTGCCGGAGCCTCTGATATAAATAGGCACTTGGTGCCGCAGCTAAACGTCGCCTCCTTTCCCTCCCCCCCCCCCCGCGACCTTTCGTGCGTGAGAAGAAGGCGCGTTTGCTCTACATATATGGTGATTGTAAAGGAGGAAAGAGACGCCTACTTCTGCAGCCCTTAAGGAAGCACGGCGCAGAACGCGCGTTTGTTCTCCGCCGTGCGTTCACTCCCCGTGAAAGAGCGCGTCCCTCGCGCCCTTTCACTCGCACATACAGCGTTCGGCGGCGCGCGGCGACGATTTCATCTCCATTGACGTCATACGGAACCTCACGGCGACGGCGACGGCGACGGCGACGTCAACGGCGACGGCGACACCGACGGCAGAAATCTGCTTTTGAGTGTCCATATAATTGCTATCGCAATAAAAAGAGTAAAGAAAGGTTTTAGTATGACATGGCTCGATACCAACCTTAAAGCAATGGTCAACACGGTCAGATACGTAATGTGGCTGAAGAATGAATTCGTCACGGAGGGTCGGGTGATAGTAAAGCCGATGAAAAAAGTTCACGCGAAAATTTTTTTCGGCGGGATGCTAGAGATGGAAGAGAGATACTAGATTTCATAGAAGTTATACTGACAGTGCGGTTATAACAGGAACAGATGAAGCGAGTGGAGCGATTCTGTACCATTTCAAGTGACGCAACCGAATTGTTACTGCTTGGATCCCAGACTGGAGTGGCGTATTCTAATTTAGATGAATACGCCACTCTAATGAGTGTTTTATATAACAATAGCTTTAAAGATGAGGGGGCTGCTGAAAAATTACGGCGCAAGTAACCTAACATGCGATTAGCGTTGTTAAAGGGCAACTCCGGCGATTTTTTTATGTCAACGGATGTCGATGAAATTCGCTGGGTCTGTTCCTCTGAATACCTCCGTCATGTCCTAAAAAAAGCAGGCTTGAGAGTTGCACAGTTTTTTTACAAATGAATTCAATTTATTGCCTCGAGCACCCTACCTTACCCCCTCCTCAGTTATAGGCCACATTGTGTATGACGTCAGGAATGGTCCACGCAGAGCATGCCGGGATCATGCAGACGACAGCGACGAGAGCGTGCAGGAGATGGCAGGAGTCGACGATCGTGAGCGAGCGCTTGGCGTGAGATGTTGCTGTCGCGAGAAGTTGCATTCCCTGTGGGCGGGCAAGTGATGCGGGGCGGCAAGCGGTGTTGCGTTGTTCGCTGCACGAACTTCAGCCCTCGCCTTCCGCAAACACAGTTTGAGCCGATGCCGATCGCGTTCAGCCGAGGTTAAGCCTATCACAGTGGCCAAGTTCGTGCGTCTGCTGCTGGCGGACCAGACCCACTGATATGAAGCTAATTAAGCTATTAGGATGAGGAAAGCTGCTTCTGTAGTTCAGTTTTGACCATACGGATTTGAAATAAACCATTCCTCATTTCATACAGTGCACACGCAAAAACCTAAAGCGACAACACGTCGCGCAATCAACATCCGTATACGTTGCCGTTCTCGAATGCGGCCAATCGCACTCGCCGGCGCTTCCCTAAATGAAATGTGACTACGCAAATCCATGGGTGCATTATTACCTATTGTTATGCTGACTCATTATTTAGCTTACGAGGTGCACTGTTTGCCTCGTATCCCAAATGGGCAGCAATTAAGCGGAGGCCCCTTCGATACAGCATGCGTAAACAACCATCTCGTTCAGCTGCCAACGATGTCATACTTCATAACATCGGCGTTTCCGCGAGAAAACTATACATTCTCTAAATGAACGATCATACGCGCAATGTCCCAATCTATGTCTATTTTACGGAACACTATTTGTGTGCATGAAGAGAATACGATCGAAGAATGATAAGCAGGCTGCACAACGCTTCCCTACTACGGTCTCCCGCTCGCTGTTTCCGAAGGTGTGTGGTCGCACGTATCAGCTCGACCCAGAGTGATGAAACGGTGCCTACATGCACAAAATCTACGTGTTTTGATATGTTCTGACATTAATTGATGTCACCGATGAGCGGCTATCTCAAGCGAACGACGTACGAGTGGTCGCTGTACCTGCCCCGATGTAAACAAATGCACCGGTCGGTGCTTTGGACTGTTAGCGGCGTTCTTGTGGGATACAAATGCGGAAAGTCGTGCTCCACATCTTACAGTGAGCATGCGAAGCGGTTCCATGAGAGGGGTAAAACACCTAAAATACCAAGCAGCACGTATATCAGTGGTTAGGGTTACCCTTGGTCTTCATGTCGCAGCGCGATATGTTGCGCATGGGTGCTGGCCCTAGTGGTGGAGGACGGCGATTCGTGGCTATATAACTGTCACTGTTTCACAGATCCGAATAGGTGGTGCAGCTTACATGCAATGTCACCCGAACGTCCGGCGCGGTCTCGAGTAGGCTGAGTGTCTGCTCTTCGCCGGTTTCGTTCACCCCGCGGGCGAGACCGGCATGCGTTGCGCGCCTTCCCCGCCGGTGATACATTCGTGACGTCACACGCAGAGGTTCGCTCGGCTGCTTGCTCAGGTTTCGGTTTCGTTTTTGCGCTTTTTTGGTTATTTAAAATTATTTTCGAATTTGCGGAACAATTCTCCTATCAGGTGAGTCACAGGAGGGTCTCAGGAACCTAAATATTTTATTAGCTCGACATGGTCAAAAAATCGCCGGAGTTGCCCTTTAAATATCTTCTCAATATGCAAAGACCAACTTAGATTAGATGTCATTTGAACGCCTAAATATTTATAGAATGAAACCGCGGCTAAGGGAGAGTTGTTTAGGGAATATGGAAAAGGACTATTAGATGCACGAAAGACACGCATCACTTTGCACTTGTTAATATTTAATTCCATTAGCCAAGTATTGCACTGTTAGATATAGAATTTAGATCTGACTGAAGGATGTTAGCATCGTTATCAGTAACGATTTCACGGAAAAGTACGCAGTCGTTCGCAAAAAGATGAATATTAGAAGAAACTAAAGAAGGAAGGTCGTTAGTGAAAATGAGAAAAAGAAGGGGGCCTAATACGGATCCTCGTGGGACTCCAGATTGAACAGGACGTTGGTTAGGGGAAAGATCATTGGCTACAACAAAGTGGGAACGATTTGAAAGGAAATCTTTGATTCACAAAAAAAGACTACTATCAATATTAAGTTGACTAAGTTTATGAAAAAGAGGTATGTGGGAGACCTTGTCGAATGCTTTAGAAAAATCTAAGTAAATACAGTCAGCTAATGAGGAACGATCAAGAATGCGCTGTAGCTTATGAGTAAATGATATGAGCTGTGTTTCACATGAAAATGATTTCCGGAAGCCATGTTGAGCTGGTGAGAAAAAGGAGTTAGATTCAAGAAAGGCGACAAGGTTCGAGTATATTCGGCCGAGACAGGCGTGATTCTAGTAGCTTGAGTGGTTAACTGCGATAATGAAAACGTAGAGCATAGTTCTAAAAACTCGTGAGATTGAGAGAAAAATGGCGACATAACAGTTGGTTCTGTGTTCCACGTTATGCTAGGAAAGTTAAAGTCACCGAATAAAAATATGGGGGATAAAGGAAAACGTGAGACATCATTTATACTGTCACGAAGTTCCGGGACAAAAGAATTAGTGTATGTGGGAGGACGGTAACAAATGCCAATGACTACATTTTGATGGCCAATTATGAAAGACACCCAGATGATTTCTAAGTTAGTGCTGACGTCAATGCGCGATGATGAAAAATCTTGAAACAGCGACGAGCAGACCGCCACCTCGGCGCGCATCTCTGTCACAACGATAAATGCCGAAGCGGTATGCATCTTGGAAGATTTCCACATCTTGAACGTTATCATGAAGCCACGTCTCGGTAAGTGCGATGATATGAGCAGAAAATGTGTCTATTGCGGATGATAAGGAGTTGTTTAGCACGCTTCTTGCATTGGTAAAAAGGAACGGACACACGAGGACAGTGCCCCTCGCGCTTTCCTAGCTTGAAGTTATGTGCAGCAATGGCAGGCCCTGCGCGTAGCTCGATTTCTTCAACCTTATCGGAGGCAGGACGAAGCATTTTTTGTTTACGAATAGTTTGTTGTTGGGACGAAGATCATGATTGCTGTTGGCTACGAGAAAATTCCATTAGTTTCTTTCGAGCTACGCGGGTTCCGGGGGAAAAGTCTTTACCGATGGATATGTCATTAGTTTTGAATTGCTCACGCAGTGATAACACCTTTTCTTTCATTTTAAAGTTGGAAAACTTAGCATTGATGGGACGCGGTTTGGCAGGAGAGATTGAACCTAACCGGTGAGCACGCTGGATGCAATCAGCAGGAAATGAAGGAAGTACAGAAATTATTGCATCTATTAACTTTTTTTCTGTGTCATTCCAAGATTCTTGGGAATCGGGAAGGGCATAGAAAATTACCTTGTCGCGACGTGACCTGTCTTCCATTTCGTCAAATCGTGACTGAAATGAGAATTTGTGCGAAGATAAATTTTTGACTTCTTCGGTAAGACAAGACACTTTTTGGGACAGGTCTTGAGACTGTTTAGCCTGTTGTTCCAAAGTGTCCAAGCGATTATTAAACGCCGCAAGTTTGGCCTCAATGCTTCTTTGGCCGTTTTTTATTGCTTTGATATCAGCAGAAAGCTCTGCGTGAGATTTACTGGTTTGCAATGAACGCGCATGAATTTCTTTTACAAACTGGAACATAATTGGCATTTGCTGTTTTGGATCATCAGGTAAGCTTTCTATGTCGAGAAGTGATTCGGAGCAGGTGGTTGGACCTGGATTAAGCTCAACACCCCCCGCACGTATCAATAAGCAAAACATTGAAAAGCATTCACATAAAGTTTCCAATAATTGAAGTTTCCGCTTTCCGGTGGACAGTGGGCAGGGCAGCAGCAAAAGAGACCGGTTTTCACTTCTATAGGATTTAGTTGACAAATAGGAACTAACCTGCGCAAGAAGGCAGAACGGGTTTGGCATGTCAATCGGTACGCTGCTGCCGGGTCCACTGGCCACTGTCGATGGTGCGAAGCCTTTCATAGCCGTCGGTGAAGTCACATGGTACACGGGGAAGGTCATGAGTGTCGGAGCGCATATGAAGATCTCGGTGATAGGGCAGTGGTCACCAGGACGAGATAGACGACAGATCATGTCACTGTTGTAGTTGGCAGGCCATTCACCCGGTGTATGTGAACGCGATGAAGCTTGCGTTGATAGGCAGACAGCAAGAACCTGCGCAAGAAGGCAGAACGGGTTTGGCATGGCAATCGGTACGCTGCTGCCGGGTCCACAATTACAAAAATTCGAAGATTTCTAACGGACGTTTCTGCTCGCGCTGTGATAAATCGGCTGGCGTTTGGATTATTTTGGGTGGAAAAACCCGTAGTTTGCATAAGCGAAACCACGTGCCGCTGCAAACTCACCAGCACTAGTGCATCTGTTTATGCTTCGCAGAAGTGAGCCTGGTTGCTAGCAAAGGTCTGCCATTTCGTTTCAGGCATGGCGGTGAAGGCACTCGTAATAAGAATAATGCCTAGATATTGCGAATCATGTAGGTTAAGGGGAAAGGGAAAAGGCCCTACTAGCGCGCACAGAAACTACGTGGCAAGCAGGGACCCACCTCGCGCCGTGACGCAGCAGGCGCTTCAAGCTATGAAAGTGCAGCACGCGGCAGGACGGGCGTTGAGACCGGGCGCGGCATGCCGTATCGTCTAGGTTTTGCTTTATGCCATAGGCTTTGTTTATTCCATTTGAACACTTAATTCTGAACGCAAAAGCTTCTAAACTGAAATGCTCTATTTGTCTCTTACCCGCGGTTTCGTGGTGGTTGGTGGTGTTTATCACGCTTTATGGCTTTATCTGATTTGGTGAAAGTTAACGAGTCGGTGTGCCGTGGAATAGGTTGCGATTATGGTTTACGCTAAAAAATGGTTATTGCTGCAAATCTGTGCCGCAAATTTAATATACTCTTAAAGCGATAGCTGTCGCCTATGAGCGTATGGCTGGTATGGCTATGCTGTTGCTTCTGCGAAGGGTAGCGACACTCAATGGGGGCTGCCGCTGCAATGTGAGGGTTATTGGATTGAATTCTGGAGTTTTAGAAGCCAAAACCGAACCCCCCCCCCCCCCCAGATTTCTGCATCGCCCCTCCTGACAGGGTGACGGCCCTGTCGCAAAAAAAAAGAAAACGTGGCCACCTGCATTCTTCAAAAGTACTTTTCGCAAGTACCAGTGGTAGCAGCCATGCAAAAGTAAAGCTGGCTCGCTCACACGCTTAGCTGTTTTCTGTAGGGGTGTGGCATCGCCAAGTTGCCGTAGTTATTTTTTCTCATGAACACCTTGGACCTCCTGGCGCCAGCCGTGTCTTACTCGTCCCGTCGGCGGCGTCGAGCGAACGAGGAGACGTCCCTTTTGTCAAGCACTCAAATGTCCGCGTAAGCGCCTTCGCGCTTGATAAACTAAGTTCCCCCTCGGGTTGTCATCAGTTGCCTCTTACCGTTACCTTGAAAAGCCAGGAGTGCAGCGTAGCGTGTTCACGCCAGAGGAAAAAGCTAACAAAGGGGAGAGGCGTCGACAACAGCAACGTGAATGCAGACAACGTGAACACAGACAGTGAAAGCGGGACGGTGCAAAAGTGGAGAATGCGTCGAAGGACCATGAGTCCGAGGAAAAACGTCACCCTCTGCAGTCACCCACGCCTGAGAAACTTCAGGTGATGATGATGATGACATCCCCTTTGAAATGGGGCGGTGACAGTCACGTAGCCTGCTTCATTTAATCAGGCCTGCTGTACATGTTTTACAGCGAAGCTGTATATGCCTAGGCGAAACGTCCGTCCGTGCCCAGGAGGGTCCTCCGCAGGAACCAGTGTGCCTGCTCGAAAAAAACAAGAAAGAAACTAGTTGGATAGGAGTTAGGAGCAAGAGGAGAGGGAATGTCTGGGTCTTTCACCTCGGAGTGACACGTGTTGGTGACATACAGAGCGGTCCACTGTTAAAAGGAACACTGGAGTGCGTGGCGTCTGCTCGGCGCCACCGCCTTCCGGCGGCTGCAACGAGTGTCGCGCAGGCGCAGTGAGCGCTGTGGGTGGTGCTTTTTCGTCATCTGCTACCGTCGGCTGCCACGCTACGGATCGTCGCGAAGCAAGCAGCTCGCATAATTCGTATTTAAAAGCAGCCACTTTCCTTCCAGCTGTAAGGAAAGCGACTGCATTGATTTATCATCAGATAAATGCCCTAAATGTCAGCAGCATTGACACTGCCGTCTTTTGTTCGCCTTCGCGTTTCATAAGGATTTACCCGCTTCAAAAATTTCTCACTGTGCGCGTCGATTCCAATGATTCAACGATAGCTCGAGTGTTAGCTCTTTATAAAGTAATATATGCTCTTTAAGGGCGCCTGTGGATTCTTTGATCAGCCTACTCATTGCAGCAACTCAAATATACATTAGCACAAATGAGATGGGCACTACACAAGGAGAAATATTCTTTAATATAGCTGTGCCACAAAGAGACGTCCGTAAAACAAAATTAGCATGTTATTCTTGTAAGTTGAAACGGCAAAAATATCTGCTAGTTAGTATTTTGCCTCGTCTAATTTTCTTTCAGTTTTGCAACGGCTGGCTGTCAGTGTGTGACCGTGCAGTCACCTGGTAACATTAAAAAGGCGTGATTGGCTTGCTTCGCTACTATCCGAAGCGTGGCCAGGGGGGTGAATCTTCCTATACCTCCCATTGGTTCATTTATAGCAGACGCTCAGTCGACGCTAGCGCCAAGGCGCACTTCGGTTAGGCCCTAGCGGATGGATGATGGTACTACGGTGGCGAAAAAAATAAAAAAATAAAGAAAAGCGGCCCGATTTTTTTACCCTCCCCCTTTCGCTATAGCACTTTTTTTCTTCCTTTTTAAAGATAACGTTGTTCCGCTCTTTTCTCCTTTCCATCTTGACTTTCCTATTCCTCCTCGCAAGCCTCGCCTCACCCTCCCCTCATGCAACGCGCAATGCTCTTTTTTTATTTCTTTAGCTGTCCACCGCGCGCTTTTTTTCTTTTTTTGGCGCGGTAGTTATCAGACGCACTGCCGGACCAAAGCGCGCGCTCCGCGCTCCTCTCCTGTCCGGCCGTGCCATTCGTGCATTCGTGCTGCGTGCATGTGCGCAGTGGATTATTTTTGCGTTTTCATGCGCGCAGTGCCGTTCATTATTAGTATCAAGCAAGCATGCGCCCAAATTATATTTCAAAAATAATTGCACTTACAACAAAACAATTCTTTGGACTCACTTTATTGTGTTCGTTTGCGAAAACCAGAATTGGAAAGGACAGTGCAACACACTATAGAATGCAACAAAACGCGGATGGTGTTCCATGTACGCACATGTAAAAAACATTTATTGTAATTGATCTAATGGCCAATGCGCAGAATAGCTTCTCACGGGCTGCTTTTCGCTCGGTCCATAAAATCCACCTCCGTGAAGTGCCCCGAGCATATTCTGCGGTTGTTGACCTTGTCTCTGGGCAAACCCATTAGGTCCATCCTTCCTGCGTAGGTTAAAAACGCTTCCATCCTGAAGAACAGTGAAGATCATAAATTATAACATCGCAGTTGGAACATACAAAACAGAACTCGTTTCCCATCACGGCAGAGTACTAGTTGTGATATGTCAACCTTAATTCCCAGAAACGCATTTTTAAACAATCGCGAGCAATTATATAGAAATAAGTGCAAAGCGCACACCTACACACGTGTTCTTTGCGATACGCACAGGTGGTACTATATTTATCAGGAGCTTTATGTTCGCTGCTTGTTGGCATAAAGATTTACTGCATCGTAGTGGTGTTTTCAAATCAGCCAACTTATGGTGTTGGGCTGCTGAGCACGAGGTCGCGGGCTCGAATCCCGGCCACGGCGGCCGCATTTCGATGGGGGCGAAATGCGAAAACACCCGTGTACTTAGATTTAGGTGCACGTTAAAGAACCCCAGGTGGTCCAAATTTCCGGAGTCCCCCACTACGGCGTGCCTCATAATCAGATCGTGGTTTTGGCACGTAAAACCCCATAATTTAAATCAGCCAACTGCTGCCTCACCATCGGACAGCCATGTTCGACTGCGCACTATTACTATCACAAATAAAAACCGGGAAGTAAACAGCACGGTGCTCACCTGTTTTCTTTAGGGATACGGTAGAATTTCACGTCGCATGGCTCACTTCGTCTTGATGTGTTCGTACACCACGGAACCACACACGAACAGCGACAGCTGCGAGACATGGCGGAAAAAAAGCCGACAAACGTGCAACGGTAGGTTACCACACGGACCACACTGCTAGCACGGAAGGCGAAAAATTGACCGTATAATGCATGAAAAAAAATTTCTGCCGTTTTGGCCGTTATCAGCACGGCCGACTACGAGCGCGGGCCGCGCCGCCGATAGTTGAACGCGAGAGAGAAACGACAAAGTTGAGAGAGGGTTGACAAGAAAAAAAAAGGAAAAGCGATTTTGGTTCCGCATCCATATCTCATGGATGGCGCTGCAATTCGCGTGGACAAAAAACCAGCGGAGTTTCCGGGGCCTGGCGTGGCAGCACACGGTAGCAGACGACGAAAGAGCGCCGCCCATAGCACTCACTGCGCCTGCGGGAAACTCATTTCAGCCGCTGGCCGGCGGTGGCGACGAGGAGAGGTCACGCGTAAAGTCCCTTCGTCACGCGCTCCGGTGTTCCCTTTATCAGTGCAGCGCTCTGTACAGTCTGTTTCACACTTAGGGGAAATCTCGGAGCGCATTGCATCGCGATGCGGCGAGCGCTGGAGTCGGGTGCCGGAAGCAGCTCGCGCAGACGGTCGAGGCACGTTATCTTGAACCGCGTCGACTGTTATGCCACGTACAGCGGTGAGCACTGTTAGGGTGAACACGCGAGCGCGTGGCCGACGGCACTGTCAGCGCCCCGTTACGGTCATCACTGGAAACATTGCGCATGCGCATCACGCCTTCCGCGAAATAATTGTTCCACCGCGCGCATGACGTCATGAATGCACTTGTTCGTCGTCTGCTAGCCGCATTTTTGTTTTCTAAGCCCATGCATCCTGCATTTTAAGATTTCTTTAAACATCTGTGCTTGAACAGAACAAGACAAAAAAACTTGTATATCTATGGGGGCGTGTCTATTCGTTCCCTTCAAAGTTGTTGTGCATGCAACGCCGTATATAAAACTACCAAACATCTTTCGCAGCCGTTCATTCTGTCGCCAGATCGTATTATGGCTAGGGTTCCCGATGATGAACGGCGCTCAATTGTCGATCTTTCCCTGAAAGGTTATTCCCAGTGGTATATTGGCGCTTTAGTTAATAGGCCCCTGAAGACTGTGAACAGGATAATTCAAGCCTACAAGTATGAAGGTCGCATTCAGGATGCACCCCGCGCGCCCCGCTCTAAAGCTACCACAGACGATGAAGACGCCCTCATAGTTGCAGCTGCTGTTCGTAACCCTTTCTTGCCAGCCCCAGCAATACGCGAGGACTTGGATTTGGACGTTTCGGACACCACTGTTCGACGTCGCCTGCGTACTGCGGGCCTTCGCAGTCGCGTCGCAGCGCAGAAGCCACTACTAACGGCGGCAAACAAGGACGCACGACGGCAGTTCGCTGCGCTGCACGAAGCATGGACATCAGAAGAGTGGGGTCGCGTCATCTTTTCGGATGAGTCGACGTTTTCGACGCGACAAGACCAAAGATTGCGTGTTTGGAGACTACCAGGCACACGGTGAGGCAAACTTCCTGCTTTGAAAAGCAATTGTTTTAGTTAACGTCACAATGCCACGCAGGAACGACCCGGACAACGTGCAAGGTGTTTCTGCCAGTGGGAGATCGAGTGTGAACGTGTGGGGTGCTGTTTCAAGATATGGTTTAGGGCCCCTGCAACGTATACGTGGACACTTATCGTCGGAACAATACTGCAACATTTTGAACAATGTGCTGTTGCCATATGCGAGCAGTTTATTCCCAGACGGTGATTACCTGTTCCAACAGGACCGGTCACCGATACACACGGCGCGGGCTGTCAAGGAGTTCCAGGCGGAGCAGCACATGCAGCTACTGGAATGGCCTCCGAAAGGAGCGGACCTGAATGTGATAGAAAACGTGTGGGGCCGTCTGAAAGCTTCTTTGGCAAGGAAGCCCCTTTATTCCGCGACTTCGGACCAGTTGCGGGCGCAAGTCAGCAACGAGTGGGAAAAGCTGAAAGCCGATCGGGAATATGTTCGATCACTTTACGACTCGTTACCTTCCAGAATAGCTGCAGTCGTTGTTGTAAGTGGTCACATGACTCGCTATTAGATTTGCTCATGTTTTTATATTTGTTCTCATGGTCTTGTTTAACTTGAATTGCAAAAGTTCAATTTACACACTAGCGGAAAAACGCACGCGGCGCGCCGCCGGCGGCAAGACGCGCGCCGCGAAAGCAGCCGCGAAACGGGTTTTTGTTGCCGCGGCAGGGATCGCTCCTGGACCGATTTTTTGCGGTTTGCCGCGTGCCGCGGATGAAGGAGACCAATGAGAGCAGCCCGCTTCCGTGACGTGCGCGCGGGAAACTGGTGCCATGCGGACCCGCCCGACCGCTTGTTTCTCGTTTCGCACTATCATCTACACGCGTGAGCTCGCGGATAGTTCGAGAAGGGGAGAGGCGTCTAGTCTGTCACGTGATTGCCGCAGCGGCGCGCCGCCGGTTGGTGTGGCCGCTCTGCCGCTGCTGCGGTTTGCCGCCGGCGGCGCGCCTCGCGCGTTTTGCCGCTAGTGTGTACGTGCCATTACGGCGGCGCGCGCTCGCCGCATCGTCGGGAAGCGTGCGACTGTCAAGGGCAGCTCATCGTTGCTGCGGGCACTGAGCCAATAATGTTAACTAAACGTTGTGCGACGCCAACCTCTGAGCCTTCATTGGCAAATATGGGGTTCTACACACTTTTTTGACAGTACGCTTCGTTTGTTCTTTCGAAAGGCCGAGGTACTGGGTGCGTGCACGCATATTTCTTCACCGCGTGTGCTACCGTAATACACAGTGACAAGAAGGAGACACCAAAATGTGCGCACAACGATTAGTTAACATTATCGGCTGAGTGCCCGCACTAACGATGAACTGCCCTTGACAGTAGCACCAGGGTCCTTCAATACTTTCTTCTGGTCATGAAACTATTGCCGAAGTTTCATATAGGGACAAAAGATGCCACCAGAGGCGCCGCCGTGAGTAGAAGGGCACCGATCTGCCGCGCTTGGAAGGGCCGTCGCGCGTTCGCGTGAATGTTTGCCATGAAAAACACCTCGCCCACATTTTTATTTCACTGTGTCCGCTAACTGAACATAGCAGTGCTTACTCTTGACCAAATACGATAGCATGCAAATTGTTTATTACTTCAAGTCATTGATTGTTAGCAATCGTTCACCCAAGGCTGCCCGTCAAGTGTTGCAATTTTGCTTGTGCTCGCACCTATACATACGTTTCTTGATTCCTGTGTAGGTGATTAAAATTGTGCTTAAATTATACTGTCACGTAGTAGTGACGGTAAATAAAACAGTCGCAAAACTGTGTATGACGAAACTGGTTGTTTATTGGGCGAACCTGTGCCCACAAAAGCAAGCTACACTCAAAGCACAACGATAGCGGCGAACACAGTCGGCGATCGTCGAAAATCTGATCAGCGGCAAAACGCGTCGGCTTTTATACCTGAGTCATCGAAGGTTCCAGAATAATCCCTGGTACGCGCGTGTCTTCCAGAAAGTTCTAGACAATTCGCGTCGCTCATACAATGAGATAACACAAGCGTCGGTGAAAACAGGCAACGGAAAGAAGCATCGATAACGGTCTAAAAACTTCCGATACAGGCGCGTCCTGCGCCGAGAGATAGCGTTTAACATTTGTTAGCCGGTGGAAAGCGGCCATCAGCGAAAGATAAACATGTATACGTGTCAATACCCTCCCCTTAAAAAGCATCGTCCCGATGCTACAAACAAACGCGAAAGCGAAAACAAAACGCGTAATAAAGAAAGAAAATAACAAAGTAACAAAGTACCTATAAGCTCGTCAGCGGGCGTAGAAAGGCTTAAGACGCACCACGTGGATAACTTCAGGTCGTGCCCGGCGCCGCTGTGATTGCGAAATGCCGTCTGGCACGACCTCATAGTCCAGTGCGCCAATACGTCGGATTATCTTATATGGTCCGAAATAGCGACGCAACAGTTTCTCGCTAAGGCCTCGTCGGCGTATCGGAGTCCATACCCAAACACGGTCGCCGGGCTGGTACTCGACGTAGCGTCGTCGTAGATTGTAGTGTCGGCTGTCGGTCCTCTGCTGGTTCTTGATGCGCAGGCGGGCGAACTGTCGACCTTCTTCGGCACGCTGCAAATAAGTGGCAACGTCGAGATTTTCTTCGTCAGCGACGTCTCGCAGCATGGCGTCAAGCGTCGTTGCCGGGTTCCTTCCGTAGACCAGGTTGAACGGCGCCATGTGCGTCGTTTCTTGCACGGCCGTGTTGTATGCGAAGGTCACGTACGGAAGGATGGCATCCCACGTCTTGTGTTCGACGTCGACGTACATTGCCAGCATGTCGGCGATGGTCTTATTTAGGCGCTCGGTGAGGCCATTCGTCGGCGGGTGGTAGGCGGTGGTGCGGCGATGGCTTGTCTGGCTGTACCGCTGGATGGCTTGAGTTAGTTCTGCCGTAAAGGCCGTGCCTCTGTCGGTGATGAGGACTTATGGGGCACCGTGACGCAGGAGGATGTTCTCAACGAAGAATCGGGCTACCTCGGCGGCACTGCCTTTGGGCAAGGCTTTTGTTTCGGCGTAGCGGGTAAGGTAGTCCGTAGCGACGACGATCCATTTATTCCCGGACGTCGACGTCGGAAAAGGCCCCAGTAAGTCCATCCCGATCTGCTGGAACGGTCGGCGAGGTGGCTCGATTGGCTGTAGAAGTCCGGCTGGCCTTGTCGGCGGTGTTTTTCTTCGCTGACAGTCTCGGCATGTCCTTACGTAATGGGCGACGTCGGCAGAGAGGCGAGGCCAGTAGTATTTTTCTTGTATCCTCGCGAGAGTGCGTGAAAAACCGAGATGTCCAGCCGTTGGGTCGTCATGGAGAGCTTGCAGAACCTCTGGACGCAATGCTGAGGGTACCACGAGGAGGTAGTTGGCTCGGAGAGGCGAGAAGTTCTTCTTTGGGAGAATGTCGTTTTGCAAGAAAAACGACGCCAATCCTCGCCTGAACACCTTCGGCACAATGACGGTCTTGCCTTCCAGGTAGTCTACAAGGCTCCTTAGTTCCGGGTCGGCTCGCTGTTGTTCGGCGAATTCGTCGGCACTGATTGGTCCCAAGAAAGTATCGTCATCCTGGTCGTCCTGTGGCGGCGGTTTGACGGGGGCGCGAGACAAGCAGTCGGCGTCAGAGTGCTTTCGCCCGGACTTGTAAACGACGGTGATTTTGAATTCTTGAAGTCTCAGACTCCATCGTGCGAGGCGACCTGAAGCATCCTTCAAGTTAGCTAGCCAACACAAGGCGTGGTGGTCGCTCACAACTTTAAAGGGCCTGCCATAGAGGTAGGGGCGAAACTTTGATGTAGCCCAGATGATGGTGAGGCACTCCTTTTCTGTTGTGGAATAATTTGCTTCCGCCTTCGATAGCGACCGGCTAGCGTAACTTACAACCCTTTCTAGTCCATCAGTCCTCTGCACAAGCACGGGGCCGAGTCCTACGCTGCTTGCGTCGGTGTGGACTTCGGTATTGGCGTTTTCGTCGAAATGCGCAAGTATTGGCGGCGATTGCAGGCGTCGCTTCAGTTCTTCAACTGCTTCGACTTGCGGCGTCTCCCACTTGAACTCGATGTCAGCCTTCGCGAGATACGTCAGTGGCTCTGCGATCCGTGAAAAATCCTTGACGAAGCGCCTGTAATAGGTGCACAGTCCAAGAAATCTACGCACTGCCTTCTTGTCAGCGGGCAGAGGAAAGTTGGAGATGGCTGCAGTTTTCTGAGGGTCGGGGCGCACTCCAGACATGTTGATGACGTGGCCCAAAAACAAGAGCTCCTCATATGCGAAGCGGCACTTTTCGGGCTTTAACGTGAGTCCGGAGGTTTTGATTGCTTGAAGAACTGTTTCAAGGCGCCGCAGGTGTTCTTCGAAGCTTGAGGCAAACACAACGACGTCGTCCAAATAGACCGAGGCAAGTCTGCCACTTCAAGCCTGCCAGTACTGTATCCATGACGCGTTGGAAAGTCGCAGGTGCCGAGCAAAGACCAAACGGCATGACCTTGAACTCGAACAGTCCGTCTGGTGTTATAAAGGCCGTCTTCTCCCGGTCCCTCTCATCGACTTCGATTTGCCAGTAGCCGGTTTTGAGGTCCATCGACGAAAAATACTTTGCGTTGTATAGTCGATCCAAGGCGTCGTCAATCCGTGGGAGGGGGTATACGTCTTTCTTCGTGATGTTGTTGAGGCGACGATAATCGACGCAGAAACGTAGGGTTCCATCCTTCTTCTTCACTAACACCACGGGGGACGCCCACGGACTCTTGGACGGCTGGATGATGTCGTCGCGTAGCATTTCGTCGACTTGTTGCCTTATGGCCTCGCGTTCGCGCGCCGAAACTCGGTACGGGCTCTGACGCAGTGGGCGGACATTTTCGTCGGTTATGATGCGGTGCTTGGCGACAGGGGTTTGTCGAACTTTTGACGACGACGAGAAGCAATCCTTGTATTGCAGGAGCAGAGCGTTTATTTGTTCTTTCTTATGTCTGGGAAGTTTCTGATTGACGTCGAACGTTGGTTCAGGTATTATAGTCGTCGTTGCGGGTGCACTGGAATCCGTGAAGGCGAAAGCACTGCTGGCTTGTACTATTTCGTCGATGTAGGCGACCGTGGTGCCTTTGTTAATGTGCTTGTATTCGGGGCTGAAGTTCGTGAGCATCACCGTTACTTTCCCTGCACGTAGCTCAGCTATGCCTCTAGCGACGTAAACTTCACGGTAGAGCAGTAAGTGATGATCGCCCTCGATGACGCCCTCCATGTCTGCAGGCACTTCGGTACTGTTGCGAATGGTGATTGTCCGTGGGTCCACGAAGGGTTGCATGTATGATGCCGTGCCAGGTGCCAAGAGGAAGAGATATCCAGGGAGATTAGAAAACTGTTTTATATACACTGTACATGGTATATTACAAGATGGGCTCCATGATATTGGAGCCGTCTACGTGCTAACATCTTTGCATGTGGTAGCGTTTACATCTCCGAGCGTTCTCCATGGTCGAGCGTGCTCTACATCGTCAAGCGTGCTCTACATGGTCAAGCCTCAAGCGTCTCTACATGGTGAAGCGTCGTTTCCCGCCGGGCTCCGCCTCCAATCTTGTTAGGTCGCCCCCGAACACAGGCAGCGGTTGACACCTTGGGAACCGAACGTTGATGTAGTTCCCCCGGGATTGCCAGACGCGGGCCCCTTTCAAGATTCGCCTCTCCATAGTGGTCAGTTCGCGGAACCAGGTAGGGCGGTGGCTGTCTCGAAAGGCAGCAGTCGGCGTAGCGTCGTCGTGGTTCGGGCGGCGCTGGTAATTCACGGGACCGCACCAAGGGGCGACGCCGCCGTTTAGCCACGCATGAGGTAGCCCGGAGACCAACTGCTAATCCCTCAGTCCCAGGTGACAATTCTCGGCCGCGAGAAAGGGCGCCAGGTTGGCGCGTCTGAGTCGGCGCCGGCCTCCTTTGTCCCGAGGGACCGCCAGACACAACAGCACCCCCGCCGCCAGATGATGCATCGGGAGGTCGAGTTGTTCCATGCAGCTCGGCCGGTTTGATGCCTGCTTCGCTCAAAGCCATGGGGCCGCTGCTTCCAGGAATGATGATCTTCCCGCCAAAGGCCTCTTCATAGGTGGGCTCAGACTGGGCTGCAGAAATGACAAGCTCCAAGCTCCAAGGAGCGACCTTTGTCAGCCACACACAATGCTGCAAGCGCCACTGCAAGCCACTCCCATCGCCAGACTTTACCAATTCCAAAAATCTGACTGCCCCCTATCTAAAGAAAACCCTGAAACACAAGGTGCTCGTTGATCCGGACAAGTGCCAAAAAACTTCCGATGAAGTGTCTTCGCAAACAGACACCAACTGGGTTATGTAATGAAGCTAAGTAATTATGAATTAGAGCTTCCACAGATCAGGAAGGCGAAGGGAGAGCTGGCCTTCAGTAATTCATAGTCCGTAACACTTAGCACAAGAAAGCTACATAATCATTACATAATGCCAATATACTAGATAACAAATGGGCAAACCATCTACGACTTATTACAAACTCGTGCAAAAGCTCCGGTCATCAACTTGCGCAACCTGCGCGTGACCTTCTAAACTATTTGCAACCCTGACACTGTTTGCAATTCAATTCTTTATCTGTCGCCGCGTACACACTCCCCTTTAAATCGTGAGTCTAACCTGAGCCGGAAAGTTTAACAACAAAAAACTGCGGCATTCTTTACGCGCTTCAAACTTTCAAAACTCAACTAATCTCAGGCAGACAGAATACAAAAGAAAAAAAAATTGCGACCCGTCTTCCTTGTTTACTTATTCTCGGCCCCCAAACGCACCCCTTTCTTTCAAACGCACTCGAGGGGGTCGCGCATTCCGGGGATTTCGCAAGGCGCCGTCGCGAAGAAGGCAAAAGCCACTAATTCGCCTGACACATCCGGTAGCTGTGACTTTAGGACAACCGCCTCCAAGTACGGGAGGGGGAGGCATTGACAGACCCGTGCGCGCACTGTCCCATTATCTGCTCGGCAGACTCCTTTCTTTTCCCCTGCGAGTGATCGGCCATTGTAACAGCCTACAGGACGCTTCCCTTTGTCCCTCTGCCTACTATGCGTTGTACGAGATGCGGTTAGGCGACGTTCACCACGCCTGAATCTTCGCGAAACTCTCCTTTTCGCGACGTGCGTCACGCCGGTCCCTGACCGCAGCAAACGCCTAAGCTTGGGGTTTACCCTCCTTCGCTTTTTCACGCTCTCTGTCTGGACTCTGACCCTAGCGAATTTGCCCCTGTCGCTTTGGCGCTTCGCATGTTTGATTCCAAGCGCCTCGACCGCGTCCGCCGTTCTCGTTTTGCGCCTACGCCTTTTCTGTTTGGCATGCTTCGTAGAGTCTGCAGTTTCGGCACACGCGCTTGAAATTTCCTTGCCCCTTTGGGTTTCACAGCGCGACTGCCGTTCTAATAGAGCAGGACCAGATTTGACCTTTGAGAAAGTTAGCTCGTCATTAAGTCTATCTTCAGGTGGCCTAGCTCCATCACTGCCGTCGATAGCATGCCAAACTTCTCGCGGGCCTTCGAAGTCGGCCTCTGTTTTCAAAACAGCCTCGCTAAACGGCGAAACAAGTGCTTCTTCGCGCTTGTCACTATTTCCGTTAACGACGGGCACCACAGCCCTCTCAGCGCTGTCTGAACAATCTTTGTCACTGCCATCTTGGCCTTCGAAGTCGGCCCCTGGTTCTAGGGCGGGAAAACCACCGCTCTCTTCGGTGACCGCATTCACCTCGCTTCCGGCTACTAACACGTCTAACTCATCACTGCTTACAGCTGCCTCTGGAATCGTTCCATGGTCCTGTGACCGCTGCTCAATAGGGAATAAGCCTATCAGTCCCTGAGTCTCCTCACGTGCTTTTGCCCTGAAAGCTACCTTGCTGGAGATGGATTTTCCCGGTTCCCTCAGCATTTGCTCCGACCTATTCGAGAAGCAATGCGTGACCTTGTCTGGCAGGCTGGCCGAAATTGCCGCCGCCGTACACACTTGGCCTAAAGGGCCTTCCGTTTCTGGTGCGGGAAATCCGCCGCTCTCTTCGTTTTGTGTGTGTGCCACTTGCATCACACCTTTTCCAGAGCTTTCTACCCTAGTCATCTCAGTGCTACTGTTTTCTTCAACAGGCTCGCCTTTTTCATTGTCTTTTGGGCCTTCGAAGTCGGCCTGCCATGCTACACCAAAGCGCCTGAACAAAGCCCTCTTAGCCCTGTCGTAGTCGCGCGCTTTCTCCTCGGACAAGCAATGCATAAAACACGCGCCGACACTAAACGGGAGAAGTGCCCCTAATCGCTCGGCCCACCAGTCCCGGCTGACACCCTCTTTCTCACACACTCGTTCAAAACCGGCGAGGAAATTAACAATACCCTCGTCCGTCTCGAAAGTGTGGAGCTGGCGTCGCGCTGTCCGCCATCTGAGCATCTGATCTTCCCGTTCAAGCTCTTTCATCCTAAGAGCGTGCCGTTGTGCTGCCTCCTGCTCGCGCCTCTCGCGAATTTCGGCATCGTGCCTGCGCCTTTCTGCTTCGTCACGCTCGCGCCTCTCGCGCTTCTCTACAGCTTCAAGCTCGCGCCTCCTGCACTCCTCTGCCTTTTGCTTTCTTTCCACAATTGTCTCCCAAGCCTCATCAGCTTCCTCGACCGTCACCTCTTCTACCTTCATGACGTCGAGAACCGCTTCTTTTGTTTTTGCGGAGTCGACCGAAATGCCTAACTCCTCGCAAATTAGAAGGAGGTCCTGCTCTCTGAATTTCTCCATAGCGATCTCGTTTGCCTTCAAAATTCACCCTTCTTAAAATTCGCTATTTAAAGAAGGTGAATTTCGCAAAATGGTGCCCGCCAGAAAACACAAAGTTACTCTCCTAGCAACTACCTACTTGTACTAGAGAGTTCTGGCGACATGAAGCGCAAACTCAGGCACTAAGCCCGTCCTTATCGCTACCACCAGGAGATCACAGAATTTCTCCCTTCGTTCCTTCTTATGAAACAAATTTTCTGGCCTCTCCGGCCTTCTCCCAACTCACTTCCTCATTCTGTAAAAGCTCCAATTGTTGACTTTTGCCTACCGCAGGGACAACCAAAATGCCCATCGGCTCACAACTTTTGAGGAGTTCCTGGATTTCAAACTTATCCGTATTTACAGTGCACCCTGTGTTTCTTCCCCTTAGTAACTTAGCCCACGAGACACTATATTCTTGATCTGCGAGACAAAATCACTAACAACACCAAACCACCATTACCGACTTAGTCACCTGCGCTAATGAGTCTGGCGAAAAGAGAAGCAAACACGTAGCACTCACCACACCGATGTAGCCAACGCCGGCCGATCCCATAAGCTGCCAGCCACTGTTGCGAATGGTGATTGTCCGTGGGTCCACGAAGGGTTGCATGTATGATGCCGTGCCAGGTGCCAAGAGGAAGAGATATCCAGGGAGATTAGAAAACTGTTTTATATACACTGTACATGGTATATTACAAGATGGGCTCCATGATATTGGAGCCGTCTACGTGCTAACATCTTTGCATGTGGTAGCGTTTACATCTCCGAGCGTTCTCCATGGTCGAGCGTGCTCTACATCGTCAAGCGTGCTCTACATGGTCAAGCCTCAAGCGTCTCTACATGGTGAAGCGTCGTTTCCCTGCCGGGCTCCGCCTCCAATCTTGTTAGGTCGCCCCCGAACACAGGCAGCGGTTGACACCTTGGGAACCGAACGTTGATGTAGTTCCCCCGGGATTGCCAGACGCGGGCCCCTTTCAAGATTCGCCTCTCCATAGTGGTCAGTTCGCGGAACCAGGTAGGGCGGTGGCTGTCTCGAAAGGCAGCAGTCGGCGTAGCGTCGTCGTGGTTCGGGCGGCGCTGGTAATTCACGGGACCGCACCAAGGGGCGACGCCGCCGTTTAGCCACGCATGAGGTAGCCGGGAGACCAACTGCTAATCCCTCAGTCCCAGGTGACAATTCTCGGCCGCGAGAAAGGGCGCCAGGTTGGCGCGTCTGAGTCGGCGCCGGCCTCCTTTGTCCCGAGGGACCGCCAGACACAACAGTACCGACGGAAATAATTACGCTGGAGCGAGGCCGAACGATACTTGTTCTTGAAGCACATTCAAGGCATGGTAACTTATGCTTGTAGCCGGTGGTATCGCGTTGTGCGTTGAAAGCGTTATTGACTTGGACCTTAAGTCGATGACTGCACCGTGTTGATTTAGAAAGTCCATGCCTAGGATGACATCCCTGGAGCAGTGCTGCAGGATTACAAAGCTCGCCGGGTAAGTGCGGTTGTTTACCGTGACTCGCGCTGTGCAGATTCCAGTCGGCGTTATTAGGTGGCCTCCCACTGTCCGGATATCGGGTCCTTGCCAGGCTGTTTTCACCTTCTTCAACTTGGCGGGGAACGCGCCACTGAAGAGGGAATAGTCGGGGCCAGTGTCGACGAGAGCGGTCACGTTATGACCATCGATGAGCACGTCTAGATCGGTAGACCGGCGTCTCGCGTTGCGGTTAATTCGTGGCGTCGGATCCCGGCTGCGTCGGCTTGCTCTGCTGCTGCTACGTTGCGTCGGAAGGTCTTCTTTCTGCGGCGAAGTGCTATCAAGGCTGTTGCTAGGCGGCATGCTGATATCTCATCGTGATGATTCGTCGTCGTCGTCGTCGGCGGCGGAGGATCTTCGGCATTGCGTCGTACAGCAACCGCACCTCCATCGGTTGCTGCCTTTAGTTTCCCGGGTAAGGGCTCGGAGATCGGCCCCGGGTGGGACCGGTGTACTGACGGCGATGCGGCGAGATGTAGCGGCCCGGTGACGGCGAGCGTGAGGGTCATCGTGGTTGCCACTGGGCTCCGGCGAGGTAGTCGGCGATGTCACGTGGTCGCTCGCCAAGCTGTGGACGCGGTGCGTTGACGGCGAACCCTCGTAGGCCCATCTCGCGGTATGGGCATCGGCGGTAGACATGGCCGGCTTCCCCGCAGTGATAGCAGAGCGGGCGGTGGTCGGGGGCGCGCCAAATGTCTGTCTTTGTTGGGTAGCTACGCTGGGCGACGGGCGGGCGTGCTGGCGGCGGCGGCGGCGGCGGACGACGGAACTGCGGCGTTACGGCGCCCTGGCGCGAGCGTGAAGGGGGGCCTTGACGACGGGCAACGGCGGCGTAGGTCAGCGCTTCCGGCTGGGGTTGTGGCGATTGCGGCTGCACATCGGGATCTCCAAGTGAGCGCTGAACTTCTTCTTTGACGACGTCGGCGATAGATGCCACATGAGGCTGCAACCCGGGCAAGAGCTTCTGCAGCTCCTCGCGAACGACTGCTCGGATGGTCTCGCGCAGGTCGTCGGCGCCTAGTGCTTGAGCATCGGCGTAGTTGGTCAGGGCACGGCGGTTGTATTGCCTGGCGCGCATTTCAAGCGTCTTCTCGATCGTTGTGGCCTCGGAAAGAAATTCGGCGACACTCTTGGGCGGGTTACGCATCAATCCGGCGAATATTTGCTCTTTGACACCCCGCGTCAAGAACCGAACTTTCTTTTCCTCAGACATATCAGGGTCGGCCTGACGGAAGAGGCGAGTCATCTCCTCCGTGAAGATAGCGATGTTCTCGTTCGGCAATTGCACTCTGGTTTCTAATAAAACTTCGGCCCTTTCTTTTCGCACGACATTCGTGAAGGTCCTCACGGAGTTCTCACGAAATAGGTCCCACGTCACCAGGGTGGTCTCTCTGTTCTCAAACCAGGTACGAGCAGCATCATCCAATGAAAAATAAACATGGCGCAGCTTGTCGTCGTCGCTCCATTTGTTGAACGTCGCGGTCCTCTCGTATGTCTCCAGCCAGGTTTCAGGGTCTTCAGCCGATGATCCACGAAAAGGCGGTGGCTCCCGAGGTTGCTGCAGCAGGATGGGGGACGCTGGTGCTGCCATTCTGGTCGTTGACTTGGCCTTGATTTCGGTGGTCTTTTCGGGAAGAAGTCCGAACTCCGGCACAAGTCCTTGCTGCCTACGGCTAGCTCGCTGGTCCTTGGCGACGTTGGTCTCGTCCTCCGGTTTCGGGCTTGGGTCGCGGCTTTGCGGGGGCGTTCGGTGCATGATCGAACGAAGGTTCGATCATGCACCTCCACCAGATGTCACGTAGTAGTGACGGTAAATAAAACAGTCGCAAAACTGTGTATGACGAAACTGGTTGTTTATTGGGCGAACCTGTGCCCACAAAAGCAAGCTACACTCAAAGCACAACGATAGCGGCGAACACAGTCGGCGATCGTCGAAAATCTGATCAGTGGCAAAACGCGTCGGCTTTTATACCTGAGTCATCGAAGGTTCCAGAATAATCCCTGGTACGCGCGTCTTCCAGAAAGTTCTAGACAATTCGCGTCGCTCATACAATCAGATAACACAAGCGTCGGTGAAAACAGGCAACGGAAAGAAGCATCGATAACGGTCTAAAAACTTCCGATACAGGCGCGTCCTGCGCCGAGCGATAACGTTTAACATTTGTTAGCCGGTGGATTGCGGCCATCGGCGAAAGATAAACATGTATACGTGTCAATACAGTGCGCCATGACTAACCCCCGTATTCTCAAACGCGCCTTCACTTGGCGCTTCACCTTCACTTCACCGAGTCGAGGCGACGCGCCTTCCTTCACTCAAGGCGCCGCTGCGTTTCATGAACACTACTTCAGCACTACTCCGTCAAGGGGCTACTTGAGAAACCGGCCTTCACTTGAACGGCGAGCGACTTCCGGAAAGCGCCCCTGATAACGAGAGTATATGGCTGAATATTGCAATAAATTCAGCAAATAAACGTTCAAACGTTTAGGAAATGTTTAATTTTTGAAGTGAATTAAGTTTTCTTTAATGTATTTATCAATACAAGTTATGAGTGACACTTGCAACATAGTTTTTGATCAATGAAACGCTGATGTAGCTGAAACTGGCCAAGCGTAGCCAAGTCCCGCCAGAGCAGAATCCGTCAGAAATCACATGTTTCGTTTGTCCGTGCGTGCTCTTGTTACTGTACTCTTGTATTTACTGCTGCCGGAATTTGCTTTTCTATCGTGTTCTGTGCGCGTTTGTTTGCTCTTTCGTGTGAGTATGAGCAACGGCGACGGTGTCAATCGTGGTGGCGGCAAAACCGGCGCGCCCAGGTTTGTTTACACGCGTGAAGAACGGGAACTGCTCCGTAATCTGGTGGTGAGGTACAGAGCGGTTATTGAAAACCGCAAGACTGATAACACTTCGAAGCGCGCCAAGGACAGTGCCTGGGAGAAGCTGACTGAGGAATACAACAGCCAGCCAGGCATTCGTCGTGTCACAGTGGTGCAGCTGCGGAAGCTGTGGGACAACGAAAAATCGAAGTGGAAAAAGAAAGATTCGGAAGAAAAGCGGGATTTCTACGCAACAGGTGAGAATTGCACATTGCGTTTGCTCGGTAAAATGAAGCAGCGCAGAGGTCTCCAGAGTACGACTGAACTAAATATGTAAAAATAATTGTATGCAGCCTCGGCATCATCGAAACATTAACAAAGTCCTCCCTTCCCTCCCGGCACACCCGCGTATCCCCGCTTTGCTGCCTAACTTTATTAATAATGGTTAAGCAAAGCGCAAGAAAGTACTTTTGCTGGTGTCAGTATAACAACAAATATTCTGCGCACATTATGCACATGCAAATAATTATCGGCATATTCAGAAAGTGTAGCTGGTGGGTTATCGACGTATTATTTAATATGTTGAGGACATTACAGTGCGAATAGGTTGCTAGCCGTGTTTACACGTGTTCGCTGGTTTTTAGCCTGTAATTTTGAATGTACACATGCATTTACGCTTTTCTGCCTCAGGGGGTGGGCCACCTACCTGCCGGCCAATGAGCCCATCATTGGCGCTTGTCGGGGCGGCTGCCTCGCACATTGGGACACGGCTCCCAAACCCCTACGACAGCGACGGATCCCATATGAGCCAGCCAGTGATGTCGCTGCCACCCGCGCGTACCATTGAAGTTATGGTGACAGGCAATCAAGGCAGCATGGACGAGTGGCTTGAAGGCAGAATTGGCAAGAGCTGTTGGCATGTTGTAGCGTGTTGTGCTATGACTGCATGCGTGTATACTGTTTGTGAGATGTGATGTTTCTATGTTATTTATGTTTGTAAGTAACGCAGCTGGCGCAGCTGTTCACATGGCTCGTGTGTCTATTTCACAAAAATTTACGTTTGTCATTACGATCTGTCAGCAGTATTCCATGTTGTGCCAGTATGTTGCTGTTACCTCCCCAAATTATTGTCAGTGGCGTGCATTTTTATTAAGTTTATCGTGTCCTTGCGTGTCATGAATGTAAATAACTGACATCATGGCTAGTTTGCTAGCCTTGAACACCATTAGAGCTGTAATTTAATCTGATTGTTTTGTATGTGCAGATCCCCTCTTCCCTAGCCCCACTTCCAGTGCAGGAAAAGGCTGGCCTGTCAACAACCCAGTACATTTCACCTGCCATGGCTGAAATGCCTCAATCCACCAGTCAACACTTTGCTGCTGTTGGAGCACCGTTTCATGAAGGACAGTCTCTTTTTTTTCTTATTTGTTTGGGTCTCACACTATTAGCATGCACTTGGCCGAGCTGTCTCAATCTCTTATTTTTACCGAGATGCCTGGGTGTTTGCATGCTGTCAACAATGCGCCCCCTACCACCTGTTATCCAATTTTAATGCGGATACCATGAACGCATTCATTATGATTCCTGTATGTACATGTAGAAAAAAAAAGTTTCCAAGCACACAAACAAAAGTGTTCCTACAGTAAAGTTACAATGTATGAAGACCTTTATGATCGCGTCACCTACCTGTGGGGCACTAGCTCTTCTTCTTTTATATCCGCAGACACTACCTCTGTGGTACCACGGCCAGCTGCGGAAGTCTCCGCTCTATCAGAAGCAACGGGCATGCCATCATCTACAGCTCGGGCGCCTTCAGTCGGAAAGCTCAGCTGCATGCTGTTCCAGTACCACTGGCTCCTGGCAACATGTCTTCTTTGCAGCTGGTTTTTGTGACTAACATGCAGCAGGCATCGTCAGATAAGTTGTTTCTTCTGTTAGAAAATTTTATACTACAGCTGCGATGCCTCCAGCCAGCAGTAAAACTATATAGCTTGCGTATCCAGCAGCACTGGAATCTGTGTGGAATTGAGCCTTCTTTTGGCAGTATGTTTGTGTAACTAACATATGTCGCAAACATCATAGAGAGCAGTTGTATCTACTGTCATATTAAATAACATGCTACACAGGTACCACTATCCAGTCGTGAAGCTTTACAGCCTGTTGTTACGACAGCACTGAGTCGAGACAGGAACACACTTTTCCTTTTTGTTTCTGTGACTAACACACTTGAAAGGCATCATACAGATGAGCTGCTTACTTTTTGTTTTTACTTGCTGGCCTGGACTGCAGTTTAGAGCCAATAGCGGCTTCCATTTCCGTGTGTGACTGATTTGTTGTGGCTGTCTTATTAATGTGCATGCATGTATGTGTAGTTGTACTCATAAGATGGTCCAGCAGTGGAATCAACACTGCTTATAAATATGAGTTTTCAACTGTAGTGCCTCCTAGGCTTCAATGCAATGTTTGTTTTATGTGTGCAGATAATCCAGTTGAGCCACCACTACCGGCTCAGGAAGGTGCTGTTTTGGCAGGTCCCAGTACCGTGCTGCTATCGGCGAACGACCCCTTTGAAACCAGCTTTTCACCAGAGCTAGCTGGGCCAGCAACGCCAGCTCAAGAAAGGGACACGACACATGCAGTGCCAACTGCTGCTGAATCGGACGCTTCAGAAGCTCAAGCTGGCATTGACAAACGATTGAGACCAGCGCGAGGCCGCATAGCAGCAATAGAGCGTGTGCTCGCACCTGAAGGAGCTGCCCGACTGAAGGCACTTCAAAAAGATGACGAGCACGCAGCAGAACTGCATTCTTTAGAGATGCGCTTGCGTCGGCAGCAGCTCCTCCAGCAACGACGTCGCCACAGGATGGATGAAGAACGGAAGCAGGAGCTGCACAAAATTGAAATCCAGTTGCGACAACAGCAGCTGGAGCAGCAAAAGTGGCGCAATGACGTGGAGCGCCAGATGTTGCTTCTTGAATTAGAGGCCAAGAAGCAGCAACTTGCACAAACCAAGCCGGTGGAGTAATAAATATTTTATTGTATTTTTCACACACGTCTATGCTCTAATGTGCAAGAAGTATGACCCAGCTACAGCTGCGGTAAATGGTCGCAGCTACTGGTGCAGATAAGCAATGATATACACAAAACATGAACTAGCACAAAAATATACATATCACGGAAATACTAAAGGAGCATCTAGAGCAGTTATTGTGCTCGAACTTTGATGGCGTTCCTGCTTCTCTTACTTGCACATAATCGGAGTTTGCAAGCTGTACTAATTTATTTGCGATCCAGGTGGAACAAGATGGACATTTGCTTTTATGATGCCTTAGTGAAATGCTCGAGCGATAAGCCGCATTCGGCATTGCGATCCATGTAGTGTGTCTGTTTGACTCGCCACATCAGGCTGCTGCCGCCTCAAGTGTTGTGGGATCACCACAGCTGGAGGTTCTGGGTCCTGCCTCAGGACTGCCAGGTTATGCAGGGCAGCACAGGCTGTCGTAACGACTGCAGAACGCTCCGCCAAGTGTTGAAGCCCCATGTCTAAACATGGGAAGCGACGCTTCCACACACCGAAAGCCCTCTCCACAGTATTCCGGGTGCGGATCTGAGCTGCTTGATACCTGTGCAAAACAGACAATGTTAGTTTGCACTTATGCTAACTACTTGGAGACGAACGTTATACCTTGAAATCATAAGCAGGCCAGTAGTCAAAGTTCCTGCAGCTAATAATTCTATTGTGATGTGGCCTAGTCAGTGCAGCAAAAACAGATTGCAGCAAATATATGAAGGTAATAATACAAAGCCATATTTAGCAAAATTGCATCAGAACTTCTAAATGTATCAAGCTTGCTCTAGCGAAAGCTTTAAACACAAGAAACTGTACGTAATTACACAAGTATCATTGTGAAAGCCACAGGCTGTTTGGTTTATACAGCGGTACTGACCGGCTCTCGGGGCTATTCGGTCGTCCGGAGTCAGCCATTGGGGTCATGAGGAAAGGCATGCATGCGTAGCCAGCATCGCCAAGTAGGAGCCCAGGCACTCGTTTGGTCTCGTAAAGAACGCGTGCACGACTGTTGTCGAAGATTCGACTGTCGTGCACGGATCCTGGCCAGCTAGAGACAACGTCGAAAAATTGCAGCTTCGGCCCTGCAATGACCTAATGAAAAAAATGTTATGCTGTGTTTCTCAGCTGAAGTAAATCTAAGCCACGCGCTTCATACATACATGATATTTTTTTCTGAGCAGAAGTATTCGCGGCTTTTTAAAAATCGCAAGGCCATACACTTTCCTTTCTTCTAGAAAACTAGGTGGGGTGATGAAGTTAGGAAATTTGCAAACGCAAGCAGGCGCAAGCTAGCGCAAGACAGGGGTAATTGAAGATCACAGGGAGAGGCCTTCGTCCTGCAGCGGATATAAATATAGGCTGATGATGGTGATCTTCCCTTTAGGCGATTCAAAGAAATTCAAAGATACAAAGAATCACAATACGTAGAATATTCTCCTAAAATAAAACCATCTAGCACTATTTAATTGGTGCGCCTATCTGAATTTACTCTTCCAAATAACCGCGCAGTGTCAAGAAATGCGCTATGTCGCTACCGGAATATGAAAGGGATTGCAAACAAGTAAACTTATTTCTACCATGATTGATTAGGTTAGCCAGTATACTGTTTATCGAAGGTCATGCATATTAAATTATTTAACATGACTCATTTTAAGAATTATTGCTGCCGTAGTAAAGAAAAAAAAGAGGTATAGCAATTTACCTGTACATTAATGGAGAAGTAACCCTTCCGATTGCGGTAAACTTCACCATTCGGCCCACCCGGCGACTTGATGCGGATGTGGGTGCAGTCTATGCACCCGGTCAACTCGGGAAACTTGGCAATACGGTAGAATTCCACCATCGTCGCACGGAACTCGTTATCGGTGCTCGGAAACTTCACGACGATCGGGAACACGTGCGTAGCAATTAGCCGTGACACACGTTCGATGACGCGGCTCACCGTCGGTTGCGACACGTTCACTAGATCACCCGTCACAACTTGGAATGTGCCGGCTCCATAAAATCGTAGAGCGATAAGAAGTTGGAGCATTGGTGGAAGAGGGTGACCACGGTTGCTGGCGTTCTCTTCAAGTGGAAGGTAGTCCAGCAGCTTCTTCACAGTACACTTCGTGAACCGATAGCGTGCGAGAAATTCGCTGTTGTTAAAGTGTTCCATGGGATTCAGACGGTCCCTCAGCCGCTGTCGCGGTACGTCTGCAATGTCATTGTCGTCCATGACGCCACCAAATAGCTCGTCGACGCGGAGAATGTATTCCACAAACGAAGCGTGGTCCGCCATAACACTCGAGTGAAGGAGCGATTCAAGGTAGCTGCGGGGCTACCTTGAGATTCTCGAGTAAAACGCTCGAGCTTTCCTTCACTCAAGGCGCGTTTCGAGTGGAGGGCGATTTGTGAAATGAAAAGCCGCCCTCAAGGAGCATTTCGAGTGGAGGGTCGAGTCGAGGTGCGTTTGTGAATACGGGGGTAAGCCTAGCTGACCCACATATTAACGTTGCTTGCGCAATAAGTTATGGTGCGCCCTACTACGCGCTAGCGGTCCGCAGCGCTTATTCTCCTGTTAATTGTCTGTTTATTCTGAGGCATCGCGAAGCTGCCAATGGGAATGTTGCGCGCAGAACAGGTACGTCTGAATAAAGTCATCTTGGCACTAACTGCAGCAGCCGCTGTGAACTGCGCATGCTAGGTATAGGCAATATGTGGGGTTTCTATGCGAAAGTTCTTGCATTTACGCATACAAATTTAAACATGATCAGTTCAAACCAGCGCGAGTGTATTTTTTTTCATCCATTCACATTTAATGTCGCAGTGACCATCAGTTCAAGGTTGGCGTTTCACTTAGTCGACTGAAAACTCCCCCCGAGTTTTGATATAAAAATACCAGCCCAGATTGAAACCAGCTCAGAGCTTCCATCGTCATTAGGTCTTTCAAGACTACATTTACCGATCAAACTGAATATGTATATTATTTTTTTTGCATGTTTGTCTTGTTTGTCTTTATACTCCGTTTTCTTAATCCAATTAGAGCCTAATTTTTTGTATTATTTTTTCTCCCTAACACCTAACCTAACAGAAAAGTTTGCGCAGGTCTTTGTGGATAGCATTTTGACTTGGTATAACCACGCTACCCCTTGCAGGACAGTGTCTACTTAGTAAAAGGGTGGAATGGAGGGCATGGTATACGATTATTAGGGAGGAATTACTAGCAAGCATCAAGAATGCAAAAGTGCATGTCGCAAGCACTAGTACACATATGGTTGCAATTAAGATTGCGTTTGATAGACTGGCAGAAAAGTTGGTGGATAGAGGGAATGAGACAAAACACCAGGAAAAATAATTTGTCACTGCTTTCATCATTCCTGTGGCTGGACAGGATGAACGAGCACCAGCACGAATAGTCTGTTCCTTTCGCGTGTAAAAAAATGTAAACGGCACTTAATAAAAAAAAGTCCACAACTTCAGCCGTAGTGCGTACAAAATGTGTTGCGCAGCCAACACTGGCCGAGGAAGTACGGTCATCCAGCAGGATGTCTTCAACAATGTTCATGTAGACATTGGCACAGGCTATATGTATTGTCCACGGTGCACACTTCTAGGTGCTCGTCCACAATTTGCAGAAAGCAAAGTAGCTGAGCTGATGGCACTTCCAAAAATCCCCTAGTCTTTATTTCGGTCAGTGCACTTGGCTTTCGGCAGGTGCTCCTCAGTGTTTGGAGGCAGTCCTTGCAGCTTATTTTAGCAAACTTTCTTGCAATCTAGCCACCAAGGTAGTCCAAAATGCAGTCCTTCGTTGACTCCGGACGATTTATATCTTGCATGCACTCAGCCGGCTCCAGTAGTATATCGTCCAAAAGAACTGCCACGGTATCAATCTGAAACACAAATATCTTGCTGTATCACTCAGTGAATGACATGAGTGTGAAATTTTAAGCACCAGAAAGCATAATAGATCTTCACTGCATTTAAAACGAGACGTGTATGCCCATTAGCATCAAATGGTTAGACAAGCATTATCACATTCCTATACAGTGCACAGCTACTCTGCAAGTTGTTTTGGTGTGTTATTAAAAGGTTTACCTGGTCAGCAATAGGTTCTTCATGCTGAAAGAGATCTTGCATTTTTAAGAGTGGGCGTGGCTCATATTCATTTTAGTCAGCATTATCACTTTTTCGTTTGGATCATTAAGCAAAAAGTAAGCACGTTCATTGCAAATACCGCGCTTCAAGTAAACCTCTAAAACACAGACACTGTCGCGATTTATACAAAAAAAAAAAACACATCAGGAATGGGGGCTTACCGCACTGAATTCGTGGACTTCATGTTTGCCTTCATGATGCACTGGTCTATAATGAGCATCTCGCGGCCCGATAGCTTCTGAATGGTTTTCTGCATGCCACGTTTTTAATTTGCCTGCGCCTCCGCTTTTGCGAGCTTCCGCTGACACGCATGAAGTTGTTGCTTCCCATTGCGAAGTTGGTCCTTCACCCTTTGCAGCTCTGAGGCAAAGCAAACGGCGTGCTCAGTTATGCACTCTGCATCAGCACCGCCAAGGCGATTTACAGTTCGTACTTCATCTGCAAAGAGTGTCCAAGAACAAATATTGTAATGAGAGTGATGTCAGTTTGCCTGCGTAGTGAGCAAGTAGCATACTCCAAAGGTGTGCACCAGACTTACCATGGATTTCTTCTTCTGCTGCATCGCTGACGTCTGCAGTTGCGACGGCCGCAACCTCGGCTTCAGCGCAGTTTGAAGATACCGCTCGCAGCCTTTTTGCAGGTGGGCGCCGTTTCGGTACCAGCATGCGAACGTTTTTTGGGCTTAGAGAAGTACACAGATACGCCTTGGAAAATCCTCGGAATGGCGTCTTCTACCAGTTTGGGTCGATCGCGTGGCAGTGACACAACGTTTCCATTCACTGTACACACGTCCGCAGCAACAATGTCTCCGGCATCAAAATGTTTTTCGCACACGCGAAAGTACTTTGATTCAAACAAGAACCCGACAGACTCTTGACACCTGTCGCGTAGATCCGGGTTGGCTGGTAAACAGAATGGGGAGACTTTTTCGTCGACGCCCTTGTATCCGGAGCGGCAGCCTGGCTCACAACAAATGTTAGGAATCACTGCTATGGTGAATTACGAAGTGTCGATGTCACTACATGGAGAGACACGTTCAGACGAAAAAAAAATGTCACAGTTTCGCCCTAAGGGCGAAGCAATGAATGCGATAGCAACACAGCAATGTCATACGAAGTAAGGTGAGCGGCCTTGGTAGCAATATGAATTGTAGTAAACATGAGCTGATTAAGTAAGCAGGTGTGCTGCGACGTAAGTAGACCGACATGAAGAGAGACTCGATGACCACGAGAAGGCGCGTGTGAAACGGTGGTGTTGATGAGAAGCGCTTACCGTGGGCAGCGGGTGCGAAGGGACACACCTGTAGTGCTGCACTGCCGATCTGGGCAGCATTGCATGTGTAGCGTGCGTTGGAAAATGTGGCCCGACTATTACTAACTGAATGAACAAGCGTGGTGTGAGCGCGCACAAACAAACATGAATAGATCACACTGAATGACTGCAGCCAACGACTGTCAAAACGCTGGCAGCGAGCCCAAGGTACGTGCGGTCTATCGCTTCAACGGAAACTGAGCGGCGAATGCACGGCGCATAAAGGTCAGAGCCGTGTGGAGATAAGAGACGGTGCGGTCGAACGAACGACGAGCGCGGTTGTTGGCAGCGTAGAAGTGCGCCCCCCCCCCCCCCGCTCCCTCCGGCGCTGGCTTCCCGCTTCCTTGCTTGCGCGTGGGAGAGATAAGAGACTGTGCGGACGAGCGACGAGCGCGGTAGTTGGCAGAGAAGTGCCCCCCCCCCCCCTGCTCCCTCCGGCGCTGGCTTTCCGCTTCCTTGCTTGCGCGTGGAAAATTGAGTGCGTTCGCTCTGCGTGATAGTGCGCCTCCCCGCACGCTTTCGCTGGGGCATACGGCGCGCGGCGAATATTTTATCTATACGGAACCTCACGGCGACGGCGACGCCGACGGCAGAAATCCGGTTGAAGTGTCCATATAATTGCTATCGCAATAAAACAAACACGCACAACAGCACGCCGCGCCGACACTCCGCTTTCCGGCGGCAGCGGCCGCCTTCCCCGTCGCCCTTCTAGCGACGCCAGCGCCGCGGCGCCGCGACTGCGGGCGCTATATGAAGCTCTCCCATAGCTTTACGCGGGAGTTTCATGACCAGGAGAAAAGTATTGAAGGACCCTGGTAACACGCTTCCCCATAGAATAAAGAACCAACTTTAGAGAAGGGAAACTGTAGCTTCCACAGTGGTACGAAAATAAGAAGCGGCAGCGCATGGAACTTACTTAGGCATAAGACAGATGGCGCTGCTCAAACAGGAAGCGGAAATGTAGTTTTTTTTTAGCAAAATTCAATATGGCCGCTTTTTACCGGTCGCGTATGCTGGTACGCGCCGCGCTCGCCCGGATGGCGTTGCGGCCGCCTCATTGCCTTGGCTGCCGCGTAGTTTTCGCGTTCTAATTGCCAGGAGACCAAAGAGCCTCTACTGACGCCCATAAAAACAAGCCACAAGTGAGTGAACGGAACGTGCGACTTTATTGGCAGAAGACAAGCAGTGCACCTTCTCGTACAAGAGCAGAAATAAAAATTGCATGTCGAGATGCGCTGGAATCATTAACGCGAGCTCGTAAACGGCTCACTTTCGTCGTCGCACATGGCGGTCTGGTAACGAGCGACAACAAGCAGTGCAAGCAGATTGGACAGTGTCCCACCTGTTTGCACCGACAGTCGCCGTTGAACATGAGCAACTATCATTGCGATCTTCATGTTTCATTGCGACCTTCATGTTTGGATGAGGAAGAATTATCCCTAGCAAGAGTGGGGAATGAAAAAGCTTGCATTTATAGAAAAAAATGTATACTCGGCATAAATGGAATTTGACATGACCAGGAAGCTGATTAAGGAAGGGCAAACTGATGGAACTCTTTTGGCCAGCGTCGTCCGTGCTTGTTGAATGGTTGCAGGTGCATCTCAACATGAAGAATTTCTAGAAAGTCTTTGTTGAGGTACCTGGATGACTCGGCCAATATCCGCGCTGGTGGAATGATGGCTGAGGCTCTTTTCAGTCTTGACAAAGTCCTCCGTAGACTGGATATCTCATCCAAATACTTCTGCATCCGCTTCTTTGTTTGTGGTGTAAAATCCTTGTAAATTCGGCTCCAGCCCCTTCCTGTCAGGGTAGATGGGGGCTCCTGTGATGAGGACCATGGTGTGCTTGGTGCAGATTCTGTTGGGGCAGAACAGTAACACATGAGATGCCAAACTCATGTAACACAGTAACACAGATTAGTAACACAGTAACACAGATCACACAGTAACACAGTAACACAGTAACACAGATTAGCCAAACTCATGTAGGGCTTTCTTTTATGTTTGAACCAATTATGCTGAACCGTAAATGTGGAAAGGCATTCATATCATCTGCTACAAACAAATGACATGTATCTCAAGACTAGTGAGCCAATACAGTATATATCAAGCATATTTATTTCCGAACTCGGTGTTGTAGTAACAGCCAAAGTCCACACAATGGCCTTGTTGTAGCAGGAAGTAGCTTGTCTTTGGTGTATATGGAGTGCTGATTTTCACTGGTGCCATGCTCTTTACTGCATGTCTGGAACAGAAATTTTGATTGCATCAGAAATTGAAAAAGCACAATTTTGCAATATGAAATGCAAGAAGGTGTGACATTTATATTGTAATGGTTTTAGACTGCAGAACACATGGAACTGTACACTTTGTTCTACGGTGCTTAAGCAACATGTTAATTAAATGAATATTGCTTCCTGCCTAACTACAATGCGTGTCAACAGCTTAAGTATTATTACGATCACAAATGAGAGCATTTGTGCTCTCATTTATACACCAGAAGTTATCACGCTGCTGGTTCCACAAGCAAATGCAGGACAAACATGAAGCTGCATTCCTGCTGCATTCCTTTTCTGCACGAACGCGATGCACCACAAATAAATGCCCCAAGGTAAATCAAACGGAACAGAAAGAACACTTGCAACCAACAAGTACGAAATATGGGGAAATGATCTTGCGTTTAATACTTGAAATTCAGTACTTTCACTTCAATTTACCAAAGGGTTATCCGGCTTTGTGGACGAAAGCAGTTGCCGGCGGAATCGAATATATATATATATATATATATATATATATATATATATATATATTGTCACGTAGTAGTGACGGTAGAGAAAACAGTCACAAAACTGTGTATGACGAAACTGGTTGTTTATTGGGCGAACCTGTGCCCACAAAAGCAAGCTACACTCAAAGCACAACGATAGCGGCGAACACAGTCGGCGATCGTCGAAAATCTGATCAGCGGCAAAACGCGTCGGCTTTTATACCTGACTCATCGAAGGTTCCAGAATAATCCCTGGTACGCGCGTGTCTTCCAGAAAGTTCTAGACAATTCGCGTCGCTCATACAATCAGATAACATAGGCGTCGGTGAAAACAGGCAACGGAAAGAAGCATCGATAACGTTCTAGAAACTTCCGATACAGGCGCGTCCTGCGCCGAGCGATTACGTTTAACATTTGTAAGCCGGTGGAAAGCGGCCATCGGCGAAAGATAAACATGTATACGTGTCAATACCCTCCCCTTAAAAAGCATCGTCCCGATGCTACAAACAAACGCGAAAGCGAAAACAAAATGACGCGTAATAAAGAAAGAAAATAAAGTAACAAAGTACCTATAAGCTCGTCAGCGGGCGTAGAAAGGCTTAAGACGCAACACGTGGATGACTTCAGGTCGTGCCCGGCGCCGCTGTGATTGCGAAATGCCGTCCGGCACGACCTCATAGTCCAGTGCGCCAATACGTCGGATTATCTTATATGGTCCGAAATAGCGACGGCAACAGTTTCTCGCTAAGTCCTCGTCGGCGTATCGGAGTCCAGACCCAAACACGGTCGCCGGGCTGGTACTCGACGTAGCGTCGTCGTAGATTGTAGTGTCGGCTGTCGGTCCTCTGCTGGTTCTTGATGCGCAGGCGGGCGAGCTGTCGACCTTCTTCGGCACGCTGCAAATAAGTGGCAACGTCGAGATTTTCTTCGTCAGCGACGTCTGGTAGCATGGCGTCAAGCGTCGTTGCCGGGTTCCTTCCGTAGACCAGGTTGAACGGCGCCATGTGCGTCGTTTCTTGCACGGCCGTGTTGTATGCGAAGGTCACGTACGGAAGGATGGCATCCCACGTCTTGTGTTCGACGTCGACGTACATTGCCAGCATGTCGGCGATGGTCTTATTTAGGCGCTCGGTGAGACCATTCGTCTGCGGGTGGTAGGCGGTGGTCCGGCGATGGCTTGTCTGGCTGTATCTCAGGATGGCTTGAGTTAGGTCTGCCGTAAAGGCCGTGCCTCTGTCGGTGATGAGGACTTCTGGAGCACCATGACGCAGGAGAATGTTCTCAACGAAGAATCGGGCTACCTCGGCGGCACTGCCTTTGGGCAAGGCTTTTGTTTCGGCGTAGCGGGTGAGGTAGTCCGTAGCGACGACGATCCATTTATTTCCGGACGTCGACGTCGGAAAAGGCCCCAGTAAGTCCATCCCGATCTGCTGGAACGGTCGGCGAGGTGGCTCGATTGGCTGTAGAAGTCCGGCTGGCCTTGTCGGCGGTGTTTTGCGTCGCTGACAGTCTCGGCATGTCCTTACGTAATGGGCGACGTCGGCAGAGAGGCGAGGCCAGTAGTATTTTTCTTGTATCCTCGCGAGAGTGCGTGAAAAACCGAGATGTCCAGCCGTTGGGTCGTCATGGAGAGCTTGCAGAACCTCTGGACGCAATGCTGAGGGTACCACGAGGAGGTAGTTGGCTCGGAGAGGCGAGAAGTTCTTCTTTAGGAGAATGTCGTTTTGCAAGAAAAACGACGCCAATCCTCGCCTGAACACCTTCGGCACAATGACGGTCTTGCCTTCCAGGTAGTCTACAAGGCTCCTTAGTTCCGGGTCGGCTCGCTGTTGTTCGGCGAATTCGTCGGCACTGATTGGTCCCAAGAAAGTGTCGTCATCCTGGTCGTCCTGTGGCGGCGGTTCGACGGGGGCGCGAGACAAGCAGTCGGCGTCAGAGTGCTTTCGCCCGGACTTGTAAACGACGGTGATGTCGAATTCTTGAAGTCTCAGACTCCATCGTGCGAGGCGACCTGAAGGATCCTTCAAGTTAGCTAGCCAACACAAGGCGTGGTGGTCGCTCACAACTTTAAAGGGCCTGCCATAGAGGTAGGGGCGAAACTTTGATGTAGCCCAGATGATGGCGAGGCACTCCTTTTCTGTTGTGGAATAATTTGCTTCCGCCTTCGATAGCGACCGGCTAGCGTAACTTACAACCCTTTCTAGTCCATCAGTCCTCTGCACAAGCACGGCGCCGAGTCCTACGCTGCTTGCGTCGGTGTGGACTTCGGTAACGGCGTTTTCGTCGAAATGCGCAAGTATTGGCGGCGATTGCAGGCGTCGCTTCAGTTCTTCAAATGCTTCGAGTTGCGGCGTCTCCCACTTGAACTCGACGTCGGCCTTCGTGAGATACGTCAGTGGCTCTGCGATCCGTGAAAAATCCTTGACGAAGCGCCTGTAATAGGCGCACAGTCCCAGAAATCTACGCACTGCCTTCTTGTCAGCGGGCAGAGGAAAGTTGGAGATGGCCGCAGTTTTCTGAGGGTCGGGGCGCACTCCAGACTTGTTGATGACGTGGCCCAAAAACAAGAGCTCCTCATATGCGAAGCGGCACTTTTCTGGCTTTAACGTGAGTCCGGAGGTTTTGATTGCTTGAAGAACTGTTTCAAGGCGCCGCAGGTGTTCTTCGAAGCTTGAAGCAAACACAACGACGTCGTCCAAATAGACGAGGCAAGTCTGCCACTTCAAGCCTGCCAGTACTGTATCCATGACGCGTTGGAAAGTCGCAGGTGCCGAGCAAAGACCAAAGGGCATGACCTTGAACTCGAACAGTCCGTCTGGTGTTATAAAGGCCGTCTTCTCCCGGTCCCTCTCGTCGACTTCGACTTGCCAGTAGCCGGTTTTGAGGTCCATCGACGAAAAATACTTTGCGTTGTATAGTCGATCCAAGGCGTCGTCAATCCGTGGGAGGGGGTATACGTCCTTCTTCGTGACCTTGTTGAGGCGACGATAATCGACGCAGAAACGTAGGGTTCCATCCTTCTTCTTCACTAACACCACGGGGGACGCCCACGGACTCTTGGACGGCTGGATGATGTCGTCGCGTAGCATTTCGTCGACTTGTTGCCTTATGGCCTCACGTTCGCGTGCCGAAACTCGGTACGGGCTCTGACGCAGTGGGCGGACATTTTCGTCGGTTATGATTCGGTGCTTGGCGACAGGGGTTTGTCGAACTTTTGACGACGACGAGAAGCAATCCTTGTATTGCAGGAGCAGAGCTTTTAGTTGTTCTTTCTTATGCCTGGGAAGGTTCTGATTAACGTTGAAAGTTGCTTCAGGTATTATAGTCGTCGTTGCGGGTGCACTGGAATCCGTGAAGGCGAAAGCACTGCTGGCTTGTACTATTTCGTCGATGTAGGCAACCGTGGTGCCTTTGTTAATGTGCTTGTATTCGGGGCTGAAGTTCGTGAGCATCACCGTTGCTTTCCCTGCACGTAGCTCAGCTATGCCTCTAGCGACGCAAATTTCACGGTACAGCAGTAAGTGATGATCGCCCTCGATGACGCCCTCCATGTCTGCAGGCACTTCCGTACCGACGGAAATCATTACGCTGGAGTGAGGCGGAACGGTGACTTGTTCTTCAAGCACATTCAAGGCATGGTAACTGATGCATGTATCCGGCGGTATCGCTTTGTGTGTTGAAAGCGTTATCGACTTGGACCTTAAGTCGATGACTGCACCATGTTGGTGTAGAAAGTCCATGCCTAGGATGACGTCCCTGGAGCAGTGCTGCAGGATTACGAAGCTCGCCGGGTAAGTGCGGTTGTTTACCGTGACTCGCGCTGTGCAGATTCCAGCCGGCGTTATTAGGTGACCTCCCGCTGTCCGTATATCGGGTCCTTGCCAGGCCGTTTTCACCTTCTTTAACTTGGCGGCGAACGCGCCACTGAAAACTGAATAGTCGGCGCCAGTGTCGACGAGAGCGGTGACGTTATGACCATCGATGAGCACGTCTAGATCGGTAGACCGGCGTCTGGCGTTGCGGTTAATTCGTGGCGTCGGATCACGGCTGCGTCGGCTTGCTCTGCTGCTGCTACGTCGCGTCGGAAGGTCTTCGTTCGGCGGCGATGTGTTGTCAAGGCTGTTGCTAGGCGGCGTGCTGATATCTCGTCGTGATGATTCGCGAATCGTCGTCGTCGTCGGCGGCGGCGGAGGATCTTCGGCATTGCGTCGTACAGCAACCGCACCTCCATCGGTTGCTGCTTTTAGTTTCCCGGGTATGGGCTGGGAGATCGGCCCCGGGTTGGGCCGGCATACAGGCGGCGATGCGGCGAGATGTAGCGGCCTGGTGACGGCGAGCGTGAGGGCCGTCGTGGTTGCCACTGGGCTCCGGCAAGGTAGTCGGCGATGTCACGTGGTCGCTCGCCAAGCTGTGGACGTGGCGCGTTGACGGCGAACCCTCGTAGGCCCATCTCGCGGTATGGGCATCGGCGGTAGACATGGCCGGCTTCCCCGCAGTGATAGCAGAGCGGGCGGTGGTCGGGGGCGCGCCAAATGTCCGTCTTCCGCTGGGAGCTGCGCTGGGCGACGGGCGGGCGTGCTGGCGGCGGCGGCGGTGGACGACGGAACTGCGGCGTTACGGGGCCCTGGCGCGAGCGCGGAGGGGGGCCTTGACGACGGGCGACGGCGGCGTAGGTCATCGCTTGCGGCTGTGGTTGAGGCGATACCGGAACTTCTGGCACTTCTAGTGATCGCTGAACCTCTTCTTTAACTATGTCAGCGATTGAAGTCACCTGAGGATGCGATCTTGGGAATAATTTCTGTAGTTCTTCCCGTACAACCGCTCTGATCGTCTCGTGCAGGTCGTCGGCGCCTAGAGCTTGAGCTTCGGCGTAGTTTGTCAGTGCACGGCGGTTGTATTGCCTGGCTCGCATTTCAAGGGTCTTCTCGATGGTTGTGGCCTCGGAAACAAATTCTGCCACAGTCTTGGGCGGGTTGCGCATCAATCCAGTGAATAGATGCTCTTTGACGCCCCGCATCAAGAACCGAACTTTCTTTTCCTCTGACATATCGGGGTCGGCGTGGCGGAAGAGGCGAGTCATCTCCTCCGTGAAGATTGCGATGTTCTCGTTCGGCAATTGCACTCTGGTTTCTAATAAAACTTCGGCCCTTTCTTTTCGCACGACATTCGTGAAAGTCCTCATGAAGTTCTCACGAAATAGGTCCCACGTCACCAGGGTGGTCTCTCTGTTCTCAAACCAGGTCCGAGCAGCATCATCTAATGAAAAATACACATGGCGCAGCTTGTCGTCGTCGCTCCATTTGTTGAACGTCGCGGTCCTCTCGTATGTCTCCAGCCAGGTTTCAGGGTCTTCAGCCGATGATCCACGAAAAGTCGGTGGCTCCCGAGGTTGCTGCAGCAGGATGGGGGACGCTGGTGCTGCCATTTTGGTCGTTGACTTGGCCTTGATTGCAGTGGTCTTTTCGGGAAGAAGTCCGAACTCCGGCACAAGTCCTTGCTGCCTACGGCTAGCTCGCTGGTCCTTGGCGACGTTGGTCTCGTTCTCCGGTTTCGGGCTTGGGTCGCGGCTTTGCGGGGGCGTTCGGTGCATGAACGAACTAGCACCTCCACCAGATGTCACGTAGTAGTGACGGTAGAGAAAACAGTCACAAAACTGTGTATGACGAAACTGGTTGTTTATTGGGCGAACCTGTGCCCACAAAAGCAAGCTACACTCAAAGCACAACGATAGCGGCGAACACAGTCGGCGATCGTCGAAAATCTGATCAGCGGCAAAACGCGTCGGCTTTTATACCTGACTCATCGAAGGTTCCAGAATAATCCCTGGTACGCGCGTGTCTTCCAGAAAGTTCTAGACAATTCGCGTCGCTCATACAATCAGATAACATAGGCGTCGGTGAAAACAGGCAACGGAAAGAAGCATCGATAACGTTCTAGAAACTTCCGATACAGGCGCGTCCTGCGCCGAGCGATTACGTTTAACATTTGTAAGCCGGTGGAAAGCGGCCATCGGCGAAAGATAAACATGTATACGTGTCAATATATATATTGATAAGGCTACTCAGTCGCCTACGGCCACAGATACAACCAGATAAAAAATGTGATGGGCGTTCCGATATCGCTGTCTTTTTTTCGTCATTGTGTTTGCATAACGATGGCCGCGCAACTAAACATCATTTCGGAAACAGCAACGGAGGGTCCTGACTGCCCATATGTAATGCAGGATCTAGTTCGTTAACTTGTCTCCGCCTGTAAGTTAATGAGACGAATATTACATAACGATTCAAGAAGCAGCGATGTTAAACGACTTACCGGTATTGCCGTCCTCAGTCGCAGCACAATCCGGCTCCCTTTTCGATGCAGACTTGTTCCGCATGGCTCACGACCGAAACCTAGCTTTCGGGCTTACATTTCTCGCAAACCCGTCACTTCACCCCAAGTTAAATAACGCGAGGTGTCGAAGCGCGATAAACTGGTTTTAGCACAAAATAAGCAACCAGCATAAGTGTACGAACCAATGAATCCGTGCTTGCCGTGTTCGTGAATAATAGAGAGTTTTAGAATAGGGGCCCCAAAAGTTTGGGGCCCCAAAGAGCTTTGCGGGTGTTAGCGTTGGGGCATGCAAGAGTGAAGAGTTTTAGAATGGGCTTTGCGTTTGCGAATAGCGTCTTGCGTTTGCAGCGCCACTACGGTGTCAAAGAAAAACTATTATAAATATTAAAATAAACTATACCATTTTATGATAGGAAGAGTAATTTTGACTTTCGTGGTTTTGCGTTTAATTACAATTGAGAGGTTATTCTATTAGCAGCAAGCGATTTCTTGCGCCTAAGTTTGAGTAACCAACTTGACGTGCCTTCACCAGCCAAGCTAATCCAGGTTAGGCCTACGAGCAATGAAATCGACAATCGAATTCGGAATCAGCGGCATCTAATGAATCAATCTTCATTACACACGTTAGTTGAGAGAAAGCGATAATCGCAGTCACTTCTCCTAGCTTACGAACTTCACGCGTTACCAAGAATCAAGCCGAGTTTGGTAATCGGAGAGTCGTCGCTTCGATGGGTGCCGCCATGTTTGTTGACGCAAAGCTTTTGGGGCTGCTTTTGGGGCTCCCGCTAAATCGGTGAAATAGCGTGCCCAACGCAAAACCCAAACGCAGTTAGCGTCTCGCGCATGCGCAGTGGTGTCGACGCTATTTCTTTGGGGCCCCAAAACGTTTGGGGCCCCTATTCTAAAACTCCCTAATACCGGTAAAAATTTTAAATCCAGGCCAGAGGTCACGTGGGAGATCGGTGATGATGAACGTTATTTTGCGTTTATAATGGCAAAAAAGAAGCAGTTGGTACTCAACAGTACAATCTCTAATTAAGAATAATAATTTTGTACTTTATGTCAAGTAATAAAAACGCTTTGATGAGCGCGGGAGGAAGTTTGTAGGTTAAAATTGCGCTTATTACGGCGCCTCTAGCTGGAGCTACTGAACTCACTTAGGCATATTTTCGAGGGGCTGTACTATGCTTGTTTTGTTAGCAGCGATTTTTTCGCCCTCTGGCCATTTGGTGAACTCGCGAGTTTCCTTGGCCGGCTTCCCGACGATGCGGCCAGCGCGCACCGCCGTAGCAGTTGACGCGGTTCAAGATAACGCGCATCGTCCGTCTGCGCCTGCGCGAGCTGCTTCCGGCACCCGACTCCAGCGCTCGCCGCATCGCGATGCAATGCGCTCCGAGATTTCCCCTAAGTGTGAAACAGACTGTACCCTCGCAGCGTCGGCGGGGAGTGCACACGCGCCAAGTGTGATTAAGCAAGGAGAAAGGGCGCGCAATAGACGTTTTCACGAGGGCGCTTCCGACGGTCTGGCGTGGAGAGTATGTAAAAGTACTGAGAGTTGGCCGAGTTGGTAGCTATTCATCTTGAAACTGCAGCGCGCACACAAGAAACGAGGAGAATAAGGCGAAGGTGACAGTGTTCGGTGCTTGCCTTGGGGAGCTTTCCTTCCATGTTTCCGTTTATTTTTGTCACGAATGACTTACGCTCGTGAATAATGACATATATACTCATCAAAAGGCCAGCACTGTGCACTTCATGGGTGCACAAACAACCAGCGGAAAATAACGATTTTGGGGACTAGCAACACAGCACTCCGCGAGGCTACTGCCGATGTGGTATATGTTGACGCTTCACCGGTTTCGTGCATCACCTGAGGACTTGGCATTTCAGTCTAATGGGAACCAATGCACACATCAGTAAAATAATTCCTTTTGGCAAACCCTTCTCGGCATATTTCCCAATAGGTTGCGAGAATTGTCAGCTCTTCGATGCAATATTTTCTCGTATATAGTGGCAGAGGCTACATTTGTTATTCTTTCAAACACGAGTTCATTCCACTGCCTATAATACGGGGGTCAGACGGTGCACTTTCGATCCTGATCGAGCCCAATATGGATCAAATTTCTCGGGCGCGATTGGCTTCTTTGCTCAATCTGCGGAACGGAGCCAATTGTGGTCGAACATTTCGATCCAGATTGGGCTCGATCGCGATCAAAAGTGGCCGGGTGACACCGGTATAAGACAAATTGAAGCATTCTGCAAGAGAACTAGTCGGTAAATACACTTCGCAACGATCTGGAAAAATCGTGCCGTATGGAACATGTATGCAGCCCCTGTGTCCGCGAAAACATTGTCTCTGTGTTCACACGCTCCCTGCTCGGCCCGCACATAAAGGTAATTTCTAAATCTAGCACCTGGGCTGTATCAGTTCGCCGCAGGTACCGCGCAGCTCGAGCGCTATGCTTCCGCTTTGACATTTGGTTAGAAGCACCCTGCGCTGCACCAGATTCAATAAATTTTGCATGACTGAACTGTTGAGTTGCGTTGGAAGCGTATGGACTAACCGTCGTATATCTACCAACCGCTGACACGCGTCGGCTGGCCGCCAGCGCATTGGCGGACAGCTACGTACGCGCCTGCTTTCGCTAAATGAGGTAACCTTCAACCGCGAAACGTGATGGTGATCAGATTCAATAGACGACTACAGTCACATGTGCCCAGCAATAACAATAAAAAAATATATATCACATTCGAGAGCAGCAAAGAGCAGGGTAAGAAATGCAGCTCCACTAACGTGAAACCTGGGAAAGTGCGAAGCAGTGATGCGCCGGTGCTGGAGTAGCGCTATATACAGCCCGGACGTGATCAGGCGCGACGGACGCCCACAGCTCGGGCCCCTAAAGTGCTTCGCACTTAAGCGCGCGACGGATGCCGACGTCGACAGCCCGGACGTCATCACGCGCAACGGACGCCGACAGCCCGGGCCCTAAAGTGTTTCGCACTTAAAATACCGCTGATTAGCACGCCAAGTCTCGACGAAGCAGACGCGACTGCGGCCGCTACCGCCGACGAAACGCCACATACGTCGTAGAGTGGCTGGGCTTTCTATTGCCATTGCACTTCACGCTGAGCGCTCACGCGAGCACCTGAAACATGTGTCAAGGTGTTTATTGACAGGATTGAGAGGTCGAACTCGGTGCGGCAGTCAGAACCCTGCGAGCCGTCAGGACAAGCCCCGTGCGTAAAAGCACTGGTGATGCGCCTGACTGACCGGCACTACTTCGTCGTATTTCATACACCGGAGATGCACCTGGCTAACCGGCACTTCTTCTTCGTTACACATATAACAGGTCAAGCAGCACAAGACAAGCGAAGCGGGAGAAAACAATCGAAATAATGCTCGGCGAAGATCACACAACTGAAGTGCGGCCAGCCTGCTCTCGCAAGGCCCACAGTCCAAAATGGTGGCATAGCATGTTCTGACGCTAGACGTCGCCCGTGTGGGGCAATGGCGCTACTCAAACGTCGGTTTGTGAAAATGTCAATAGGTGACCCGTAAAAGAGCGAGGGATTCTGGGATGCGCCGTCTGCTCGCTGTTTCCGGTTCGAGGAAGCGCAGCCGCCGCCATCACTTCACCGTTGATGCCTACTGTTGCGCTTGCAGTCCGGCTTTGAAACACTCCAAGCTTACCCGGTTGCAGGCGCCTAGCAAAACCATGGTCGGCGGTTCACCCGTTGGCTGCTCAAATTCAAGCGCTAACTCATTTAACTACTGCCTTGCAGCGTCCCTTGCTGAGTCAGCTATGCACAAGCATCAGAGGTATGGCTGCCACTTTCAAAACTGAACCATCAGTGAACAAAAAGAAAATGAACGTATGCCAGTGGCACTTAATTATCAAGCGGCAATGAGCTGTGTAAGGGCCGACACGGAATGATTCCCCAAGATAATTTTTTCTCTAACATTGACTCAAGCAACAATAACTATTTCAGTACTCGCATGCACGTATAGAGGTATTATGAAACATGCTTTTACGGCGCAAACTTAAGCGGGATGCAGCGAGATACATACATAATACTCTTAACCAACTAGCCCACCTTAGTTCCTTGAACACAGATAGAGATAATGCGCAGCCGTAATCTGTCGGCGATACGGCCATTTCCGCATCTTGTTGACAAAAAAGCGAAAACTTCTAACTACGTACCACTTCAAATGAACCTCGAGTTTCGACCAAAAAGTGCCGTTGACCGCGCACAGTTTTCAAGCATTTTCAGAACTTCATTTTCTAATTACGCTAGCTGCGCCGTTACTGACGGTATCGACTGGAGTGACGATCACAGGGCAGTATTTACCAGCTGCTATAGCCATCGCCTCAGTACCCGATTTTATAAGTAATGCTTCTATACGCATGATAAATTATCGGATAAATATAGCTTTTTCATCCGTCTGACTGACCCGTAGGCGAGCAGTCAGTGACGGTGCGTCAAAGCAACAGCAAATGTCGTAGAGCTATAGACCTGACAGAAGCACAAAAGGCTACCGAAACGAAAAACAGAGTTCGTTTATGAGTAAAAGCGTGTCCTTGCCTTTCTTGGCTCGTCATCGTCGCGCCCAGAGTGAACTGAAACCTAGAAATCAGCTGCATGAATGGTACGACATTGTTGGTCGACAAAGCGAACGGAAAGCTTCGCACGACTGACAGTTGAAACCGCGTAGAAAAACACGGCCGCCGGGCATGCCGCCCCGTCGTCCGTCGAACCGGAAGCTGCTAGCAGACGGTGCGCCTTACAATTCCCAGCGATTGCTCGTTTTACGGGTCACCTATTGGCTGCGCGGTTGGTGACGTCGTTCCTCTCTCGCAGCGGTGCGCGCGCGCGTCATTCTCTCCGACATCGCAATCGTACAGCCACGTTCTCCCGAGGAGCAGCTTGCGTACGAAGAATGGCGCGGCGAACAGCGCCGGTAGTCCGCCCGCTGCCGCCGTGCCGCCAACGCCAAACGTGTCAATGTCCTCATCGCTCGCCATAAAGGGGCGCGTAAAGTTACACATCTGCGCAACACAGTTCAGAAACACTTTAAAATACCCGCGTGATAAACCTGAAGATAAACACCGCGGCCGCCCCTTTTCAGCTTCGCAGGTCAACCATCTCCATGGGATGTAAGGGCCGAACATATTGTAGGTGCGAAGCAGCTTATGCGCTCGGGCTGTCAGCGTCTCATGTCGTCGTCGTCAGGCCAATGGCACGTACAGATTAGCGGCGAAACTAGGGTGCCTCGATGCCGACGGCGGCGCTGGCATCGAGGCACCCTAGGCAAAACTAGAGTTACTGTATATGCTCCCTACGGGAGCAGAGATGCGCGTAGGTCCGCCACCTTGCCTTGCAAGCAACCAAAACTATGTGGCGAAGCCGAATTCCGTTTTTGCAGGCGAGATGCCTACCGTGTCGTCGGTCGACCGTGGGCGCTTTTCCATCGCGTGTGGGCCGCTTTTCCGTCTAATCGCAAACAAAGCGCATGGGAACAGCTCACTATATAAAATAGTGAAGAAGAAAAAAGGCGCTGGTAATTTTTAACGCGCGGCGTGAGATACAGCGCGAGAATTATTAGTTGTTTTTTGGACTTGTGCGTTCACCTGTGCACCTTCTCGGAACTTTTCGCTTTCCGAGCGATTGGTGCAGTTGGGAGCAGAGCACCCGGTCAATAGAGAGGTTTAGCTTGTCTGGTAATCCGGTAAACGCAGGCGGACCGGGCTTTGGGGCGTGTTGGCGGAACCGTAAACGTGAGCGGCCTGTATGGTGCTACCACCTGGTGGCGCAGAGCGTAAACAGACAAAAACAGCTAATGTTGCCGTCATCATCATCACCATCAGCCTATATTTATGTCCACTGCAGGACGAAGGCCTCTCCCTGCGATCTCCAATTACCCCTGTCTTGCGCTAGCGTATTCCAACTTGCGCCTGCGAATTTCCTAACCTCATCATCCCACCTGACTTTCTGCCGTCCTCGACTGCGCTTCCCTTCTCTTGGTATCCATTCTGTAACCCTAATGGTCCACCGGTTATCCATCCTACGCATTACATGGCCTGCCCAGCTCCATTTCTTCCGCTTAATGTCAACTAGAATATCGTCATGTTGCAGTATCGTATGTTGCAGTAACCAAGGGTATTTCACATCGCTGCTGGCGTAAGTTTTCGCCAGCAACACGATGACGCCACTGCCGAAAATTTGCACCAGCAGCGAAGTAAAAATCACTTGGTTACTGCAATATTAGCTGTATTTGTCTGTTTGAGCTCCGCGCCACCAAGTGGTAGCACCATACAGGCCGCCCACGTTTACGGTTCCGCCAACACGCCCCAAAGCCCGGTCCGCCTGCGTTTACCCGATTACCGGACGAGCTAAACCACTCTATTCTATCTTTCCGATGGAACTGCGATGGAACACCTGTGAGATTTGCTGCGCACGTTGTGTTGTTCCGCAGCTGAATCGCACGTAACACCGAACGCCAAGATCAACCGGATTCGCTTTGAACTTCGCTAGCGTTAACTTGCGACAATCCAGTTAGCTGCAGCGGCGGCGTCGGGAAATACAAAAAAACTGTCGGGAGCATCAGCTTCTCCTCAGTGTACGGTTGCTTGGAACTCACGTGATGGCGTTCGGCCAATGGAGACACGATAGGCGTTTATAAATCCGACGCGCAACTCTGCTACCTTTGGTAGCATATACAGTAACTCTAGGCAAAACGCGCGCGGTGCGCCGCCGGCGGCAACACGCCGCGGTGGCAGGGCGGCCACACCAACCGGTGGCGCGCCGCTGCGGCAGTCACGTGACAGCATAGACTCCTCCCCATGGAGGAAGGAAAATAGGAAAATATAGCGGGGAGCATTACGTCACACAGGCAGCCTTGGCAAGCGAACGCTTCGTGTAGCCAATAGTGGTGGCCCAACACGTGACCTCGTGCGTCGAGATCACGGAGAATCGAGATTTGATGAGACGTTTGATTACCGGTAATTTTATTGCGATAGCAATTATATGGACACTTCAACCGGATTTCTGCCGTCGGCGTCGCCGTCGCCGTGAGGTTCCGTATAAAGTCCAAGGGCGATAAAATCGTCGCCGCGCGCCGTATGCGCGAGTGAAAGCGCGCGGGGGACGCGCGTTATCACGGAGAGCAAACGCACGGCGGAAAGAAAACGTGGCTTCCGTCGCGCGAAAGGCCGTGGGGGTATGGGAAGGAGGGAGGCGGGACGACGCTGTGCTGCGGCACCAAATGCGATCTTGCAACTGGGCGCAAGGGGAACTGGCCACTCAATCTCCCGCGCGAAAGCGGGAAGGCGGCGCGGGAGGGAGGGGGGGGGGCTGCTTCTACTCTGCCAACAACTGCGCTTGTACTGTGCCCGGCTGTGGCGGTTGACCGCACCGTCTCTTAAAAGCGATCTCCACGCGGCTCTGACCTTTATATGCGCTGTGCATTAGCCACTCCGTTTCCGTTGAAGCGATATAATGCTCGAACCTTCGCTCGCTGCGGCGGCTGCGCTTGCTGCCAGCGTTTTGACAGTCGTTGTCTGCGGTCATTGACTGTGATCTATTCATGTTTGCTTGTGCTCACTGACACCACGCTTGTTATTTCAGTTAGCGAATGTGTCCAAGTTTATGCAGCTGATAAAACTACTATACCTACTCCGAGTACCTCTCTACTAATTTGCTATGGCAATTGATGCTTCGCCTTTCGGGCGAAACTGCGACATTTTTTTGTTTATTTCAAGAGTTTCAAATGGTTTCGAATGGGTAATAAAAACATTTTAACCGGGAGTTCTAAAACCGACCGCGTGCTCTGAGGTATCATCCATGCTCTGGCGTTTTGATCACGTGTTGGGCCACCACAGTCGGCGACAATCTCGTTGCGGTATGCTCTCTCCTATATTTTTCTTTCCTCCATGCTCCTCCCCCCCCCCCCCTATCGAACTCCGACTGGGAGCTGACGCGTGCAGACTATAGTGCGAAACGAGTTTTCGGTTAACACCGGACGCGTATACGAAACGAGCGGTCCGGCGGGTCCACATGATACCAGTTTCCTGCCCAGTTATCCGTGGCACGCGGCAAACCGCAAAAACTCGGTCCAGGAGGCGACTTTACAATTGCTAGTAGGAACTGCGGGGGCGTGGCACTGCGGGTCACGTGACTTCCGCTTAACACGTGTTGTCATGGCAATCGTGGAGCTCCTAGGTGCCTAGGGACCACGGTGTAAGAAGATAGGTGTTCCGACGGCGCGCCCGCGCTGGGGCGAGAGAGCGGCCACTTCGTGTGACCGGAAGTGAGTGCCGCCGCTAGGGGCAGCACGTGTTCAGGAGGCCTTGGAGAAGCGGCTCAACAGTGGATAATTTACGACCTCCGTCAGCATATAAACACCAATACCCAAAGATATGCAATTTTTCGTTATTGAGAAAAAGACGCCAAATCCTGAGCAGGTAGAAGGTTTCATGCCACTTACAGTCAAAATACCCTCATTTCGAACACGAGAGAGACGCGTCGTCTGCTCGAGCAGACGGCCAGCTGCGCTTACTGCTGCTCGCCGCGTCGGAGTCAATCGGAATGTCTGCAGAAAATTAAAGGGACGTTCCTCCAACCAAGTAGAGTCGTTTTAAGCAAGCGAACGACATATATTCATCGAAATAAAGCACTTCTGCCGCGCGTGCCCATAAAAGCGCCAGCAAAGCGAGCGAAAAAGTGGCCCCCAGAACATGGGCTGCCCCTTGCGCAGGGGCGTGCGTAGAGTCACACTAAGTGGCCGCGCCTCGCGCCGCCGTCGGATCACCTTCCTTTTTACACCATGCTAGGGACATAATCGCTTAGGCACTTTTGAGGTACTGGTCTCCGCTGAGCGTGGCTTCTCTTATCTCCGGGACCGGGCGCAGCGACCTTGCCGAGCGCAGCTCCTACGGTCGTAGAGAGCGAATCGCTTTGGGCGCTTTTAATGTCTGGCGGTGTCTGGGCCACGCCGGCCGCGCTGGCCGCGCTTTATTATTGTAGTGTTTGTTCTAGTGGCGGAAATCCTTGCAGTAGTGGTTGTGTGGCATGACGGCTTTTGATCTCGGTCAACTGTGGTGGTGTAAACAAGCGGATACTGCTCGCGTTTGAACCCCGGTGCTGCGGCGCAAGCCGTGGTACCGGGTGCCGACGTGAAGCGGCGGTCGTTGGCACCAAATAAAATAAGAGTTCGGATCAAATAAAAGATTTCTGCTCCAGTCAGGTAGACTGCTCCCTCCCTGATAATGAGATTATATTTGGATCATCAAAACAGTGATGCGTTTATTTAGTAATACCATCGTTTCTCTCTCGCAGGCGCGAGTACCCGCTTGTCCTCGCGCCGGAGAGAGAGACGCGATGGTGTTCCTAAATAAACGCATCACTGTTTTGATGATCCCAATATAATCTCACTATCAGGAAGGGAGCAGTCTACTTACTGGAGCAGAATTCTTTTATTTGGGGTGTTGCTACGCTGCACTCCGCAACACCCCAACGACCGCCGCTTCGCGTCGGCGCCCGGCACTGCGGCTTTTGCCGCGGCACCGGGATGAAGCGCAGCTGGCCTGGGCCAGATACCGCCAGACATTCAACGCGCCCTAAACGATTCGCTTCTTACGCACGTAGCAGGTGCGCTCGGCAAGGTCGCTGCACCCGGTCCCGGAGATAAGAGAGCCACGCTCACCGGAGACCAGTGCCTCAAAATTCCCTAAGCGATTATGTCCCTAGGCACCTAGGAGCTCCACAAGTGCCATGACAATACGTGTTAAGCGGAAGTCCCCGCTGTACCTACTAGCAATTGTAAAGTCGCGTCCTGGTCGGATGCTCTCTACGTACGCCAAGGAAATCTCACCGTTTGCGAGCAAAGCCGCTGTCGAACGGCGACCCGCGAATGGCAAACGGCGTGCGGCGAGTTACCGTGCCGGTAACGTGGACGGGCCTTCGCCGCGACTCAGAGCGCTTCTCGGCTACCCGCTGTTGCTGCCGTGGCGGCCCGTGCTCATGCGAAGCGTGCCGCTATGGACCCTGTTTGCGCGCACGTCTAGAAAGACCGCTAAGCACCACTCTGTTCGAACGTGCGTGATTTGGCACTTGCGTTGCGAGCTGTAATTACCGATTCGCAAGCACGCACAGGCGAGCAACACGGCGAGGAAGAGCAGGGAGCGCGCGTACCTGCTAGCAGACTAACCAGAAGTCGTAGGTTCTTGCTCGACAAATCGACATCGTCGACCCGGTTAACATCAGCAGATGCACCCTGGTAACATCACGACGACCTCTGGGGTTAACGGAAAGGCCAGGAGGGGAGGACTGCATTTTTTGGCGCATCCGCGGCGCGTAGCGCTGCAGCGTTTGGCATCGTTGATCGTGACGGCATTCTGAACTCGATGCGCGTGTTTACTTGAAATGCTTAAAAATATCTGAGGTGGTTTAGGGGCCCTTTAAGGTAATAAGGATTGGAGGTGAGCGAATACCAACTTTGCCGAATGCGAATCGAATACGAGTGATAAGTAACGGATATCGAACCGAATATAGAATAGTCGAACACAGAAGTACAAGTTTACATCATGAATATTTATTTAGGTATGAATAAGTACCACGCCTGTAGTGATTAGCGGAAAAAATACTGCACACTACCTGGAACAAAAGTTCAGTTTGAAACACAAGTGCACTAATTATCACTTTAAAAATACACGAATGGCCGGTCTACAACGTTGGAGCCTAGGTAAAATCAAACTTCCTAAGAATGAACGGTGGCTGTATGACTAGCTTTCCAAAAACGTCAAATAAAAAGTTGGGGACAAAAGCAGCTGAATGACTTGCCTGTAAAAGGGCCCGCTGCGAGGTAAACCTAACAGGTTTTAGCGTAAAAATTTTAACTGCTTACTAGACTGCAAAAAATCTCTAAATGGCAAACTACAACCAAAAATCACAGGTTGTCGTGTAGGCTCCCACCGCGAAACCGCATTCAAATTTGCGTCAAACAATTGTTTCTGCACTGTTCAAAAAAATAGCAACCTTGGAGAGATCCTTAGCCAAAGTTAACTCTATACACGACCTTGTTGAATACTTGAGTGGCTTATATTGATGGGGCACTTCAAACCAAACTCTGCTAGCAGAAAATGAGTGAACCATTTGTCGTCTGATTTTGAAATGTCCACATTAAAGACTCCAACGATGACCGCAGGGGTATTGTCATTACAGCTAACCCATGCAAAGTGCGTGGTCATGAACTTCTCGATGTCACACCTGGGTGTGCCTGCAGATATATATACACAGTGGATATCACAATTCCCTCTTTCGTTTGTACGGCACAGACATCCCCACAGTTGGTGGTATTGTCATCTTGCGAGTCAAAGGTGTATGGTTGTACATACATTTCCTTTGCGTATGTGGCAATATGCCTCCTGCTCGTCAGTCCATGTGCTTGCTGTTCACGATCGATTCCAGTATAAACATAGACATTGAAGAACGGGTCTTTATTAATTTATTTGACTTGTTGTTATTTATTATTATTATTATTATTATTATTATTATTATTATTATTATTATTATTATTATTATTATTATTATTATTATTATTATTATTATTAAGGGTGGAGTGCCCAGCTGCTGCAGCTCCGCGAAGGATCGGCCCGGTATTGCACTATCTCCGCCATCCACCCACGCTCAACTCTTTATTGCTGACGCACAAACACGAGAAATAGATGGAACGCCAGCGATATGCAGCTTCGCGGTAAAAGTTTTTCGTTCTCTCACTTTTGATAACTTGCGATACCTTTTTTTAGCAGACGAAGGACAGCAGCCAGACTTGACCATCGGTTGTCGCGAAATATTTGGTAAGTTAGTATTCGCAAATACCCTACAGTTCATTTTCTAATACGAATAGTTAGTGCGTAGTATTATAGTCGTATTCGAAACTTTGATTGTTCGCACACCCCTAGTAAGAATGTTTCCAAGTGCGTGGCGCAGACTGCAGCGATTTCTGTGACCCCATTTTGTTTATACATACGCTGCAACGAAATTAGGCAGGAAACTTATCGAGTGCTGCATGACGGCCGAGGCACGCTGCTGCTTTCAGCCGACGAGCACACCAAGCGGAAGGAGCTGAGCGAGACATTTTGCGGCAGCGAGGCGTACGCGGCGCCCGAGATCCTGCAGGGAATCTGCTACTTGCCCAAGCTGGCCGACGTGTGGTCGCTCGGCGTCATCCTCTACGTCATGGTGACGGGACTGCTGCCGTACGAGAGCAATGGCCTCCTCCGGCAGGTGCGCCTCCAGATGACCCGCATGGTGCGTTTCCCGAAGGTGAGGAGTGTACGCAGGGCAAGTGCCACACGACACAAGGAGCGCCTTGTCCTTACCTCGCGTTCCCCGACTGAGCTTTTTCATTGCGGTGATAGCATTGCGCCTGCGAATATACTTCGTCAAGCTTGGTACCAAAACTTGCATATGGTCACGTAGCGCTGCATTTATTTATTTATTCGGTGTACCTACATCGCCTGTATGGCATTATGGTAGGGAGGTTAAAATGCAGGGGCACAATGGAAAAATATTCAGAAATATCAAAAGAATACATGAACAATTACAACATCGGTTAAGCTAAAAAAGTACAGCAACATCTAGAGCAAGAAAAAAAAAAGAAATCAGTGCACGCAGTAGCGTATGTTCAAAGACGAATAACAGACTATTCAATAAATATGGCTCTCAATAGCATTTTCAATACTAGACGCTGCCATCACTTCATTCGGGAGCCCTGTCAACTAGGTGCACGTACAAGTAGCCTATGTAGGGCGAGGACGTGGGCCAAGGGGTGAAATAATATAATTATCATCATCAGTTCATATTTATGTCCACTGCAGGACGAGCGCCTCGCCCTGCGGACTCCAATTACCCCTGTCTTGCGCTAGGTGATTCCAACATGAGCCTGCGAATTTCCTAACTTCATCACTCCACCTAGTTTTTTGTCGTCCTCGATTGCGCTTCCCTTCTCTTGGTATCCATTCTGTAACTCTACACAGGCCATGCATCGTACGCATTACATAGCCTGCCCAGCTCCACTTTTTCCGCCTAATGTCAACTAGAATATCGGCTATCCCTGTTTGTTCTCTGATCCACACCGCTCTCTTCCTGTCTCTTAACGTTAGGCCTAACATTTTTCGTTCCATCGCTCTTTGTGCGCTCCTTAACTTGTTCTCGAGCTTCTTTGTTAACCTCTAAGTTTCTGCCTCATATGTCAGCACCCGTAGAATGCAATGATTGTGCACTTTTCTTTTCAACACCAGTGGTAATCTCCCAGTCAGGATTTGGTAATGCCTGCCGTATGCACTCCAGCCCAATTTTACTCTTCTATAAATTTCTTTCTCATGATCAGGGTCCCCTGTGAGTAATTGACCTAGATAAACGTACTCTTTTGCAAACTCTAGAGGCTGACTGGCGATCCTGAATTCTTGTTCCCTTGCCACGCTATTGAACATTATCTTTGTCTTCTGCAAATTAATCTTCAACCCCACTCTTACACTTTCTCGTTTAAGGTCCTTAATCATTTGATGTAATTCATCCCCATTGTTGCTGGAAAGGGCAATGTCATCTGCAAACCGATGGTTGCTGAGATATTCGCCGTTGATTCTCACTCTTAAGCCTTCCCAGTCTAAGAGCTTGAATACTTCTTCTAAGTATGTAGTGAATAGCATGGGGGAGATTGTGTTTCCTTGCCGGACCCCTTTCTTGATAGGTAACTTTCTACTTTTCTTGTGGAGAACCAAGGTTGCTGTGCAATCCTTGTAGATATTTGCCAATATATTAACGTATGCATCGTGTACTCCTTCGTTACGTAATTCCTCTATGACTGCTGGTATCTCTACTGAATCAAAAAAATTTTTAATAATCTATGAAAGCCATATAGAGACGTTGATTGTACTCCGCAGATTTCTATATTACCTGGTTGATGACATGGATATGATCCGTCGTAGAATATCCCTTCCTGAAGCCAGCCTGTTCTCTTGGTTGGCTGAAGTCAAGTGTTGCCCTGATTCTATTTGAAATTACCTTGGTGAATATTTTATACTATACTGAGAGCAAGCTAATGGGTCTATAATTCTTCAATTTTTAACGTCTCCCTTCTTATGGATGAGTATAATGTTGGCGTTCTTCCAGCTTTCTGGTACACTTAAAGTCGTGAGGCATTGCGTATAAAGGCCCGCAAGCTTTTCAAGTACGATATCTCCTCCATCCTTGATTAAATCGACTGTTATTCCATCTTCTCCAGCAGCTTTTCCCCTGGTCATATCTTTCAACGCCTTTCTAACTTCATCGCTAGTTATAGAAGGGGCCTCTGTATCCTGGTCATCACTACTTCGAATGAAAGTAGCTTGGCTGCTCTGGGAACTGCACAGGTCAGTATAGAATTCTTCCAGCGCTTTTACTATATCATCGAAATTGCTGATGATATTACCCTGCTTATCTTTCAGTGCATACATTTTGCCTTGTCCTACGCCTAGTTTTCTTTTCACTGATTTCATGCTCTGTCCATATTTCACTGCTTCCTCCATCTTTTCCACGTTATAATTTAGGATATTCCTTACTTTCTTCTTGTAGTTCAGTTTCGACAGTTCAGCGAATTCTATCTGATCTCTTGAGTCGGACATTTTCATCTTCTGTTGTTTCTTTATTAGGTCCTTTGTTTCTTGGGAGAGCTTACCTACTGGTTGCCTTGGTGCCTCACCTCCCACTTCAATTGCTGCTTCTGAGATCAAACATGTTACGGTTTCATTTATTACCTCTATGTTGTCTTTATATTATTTATTTTATTTTTATTTTATTTATTTATACATACTGCAGCTAAAATTTGGCTATAGCAGGAGTAGGAAAAGAACAATGAAATAGACATATACATTACAACTGTGAAATACCAGTGAGAAATTCATCTAAAGAGCATTCACATACATTTCCGGGCAAAGCATTCCAGCACTGAATCGTGTGAGGAAAAAAACAGTGCAAAAACACGTCTGAACGAGAACTGTACGGAACTATATTTAGAGCATGATATTGTCGAGTATTCGAGGGGGCTGAAAATGTAATCTAATCTTGAGAAGAACAATGTGGTGAATTTACATAACTGTGGAAAAACTTTAAACAATCAAAGTGGCGACGTTTCTGGAGTGTGATTAGATTCAGGTCAGAAAGGTTGGAAGAGGGTGAGAAATATCTATCATAACGACGACAGATGAACCTAACAGCTTTTTGTAAGCACATATTCTTGTTCTAAAGGTGCATATTTGTTTGCGAGCACCAGCCTGAATTGGTCTGCTTTTACCCTTACTGCGTCTAGGTTGGCCTGTTTCTTCATGACTAACTTTATTCTTTCTCTCTTTAAATTGAGAGAAATCCTAGACTTCACTAACCTATGGTCACGGCACTTTACCCTACCTAACACTTCTACATCCTGCACTATGCTGGGATCGGCAGAGAGTATGAAATCTATTTCATTCCTTGTCTTCCAGTTGGGCTTTTCACGTCCACTTCCTGTTGCTGCGCTTCTTGAAGAAGGTATTCATTATCCCGAGCCTATTCCTTTCCGCGAATTATACCAACATCTCTCCTCTAGTGTTCATAGAATCGATGCCGCAGTTGCCAATTGCTTGCTCGCCAGCCTGCTCTTTTGCCACTTTTTCATTGACTACATGACTACAGTATACCGAGTTTGCACCTTTCTCATTGCTAATTCAACATCTTCATAAAACTGTTCTATTTCTTTATCACAGTAACTGGAGGTTGGGGCGTAGGCTTGTACAACCTTCATTCTATACCTCCTATTCAGCTTTATTACGACGACTGCTACCCTCTCATTAATGCTGTACAATTCATCAATGTTGCCCGCTTTGTCGTTATGGACTAGAAATCCTACTCCGAATTCTCTCCTATCTGGGAGACCTCTGTAGCAGAGGACGTGGCCGTTAGTCAGCACTGTGTAAGCCTCACCAGTTGTTCTCACCTCACTAAGGCCAATAATATCCCAGGCAATACACGATAATTGTTCAAATAGACCTGCTAAGCTAGCCTCACTTGATAGGGTGCGCGTGTTCAACGTTGCCAGGTTCAGTTTCCATCGGTGGCCTGTCCCGACCCAGAGATTCTTGGCACCCTCTGCCGCGTAGCAGGTGTGACCGCCGCCTCGGTCAGGTGCTCCGCAGCCGCTGGGGACTGAGGGCCATGGGTAAATTGTTGGAGTCATCATGGAGGTAGCGGCCGAATACTCCACCAGGGAGGCGAATTCCTGTTCTGGTGAGGGATTGACTTTGTTGACGCTTAGTGGGCCTTCCTAATTTTGTGGCACCTTGACTAGTATAAACCCACTAGCTATCGGCAATATATATATATATATATATATATATATATATATATATATTGTGAGCGCTAATTGTGGAGTTCATCATCGTCTTCATGTGTATATACCCATCCTCATAATCATCCTCATTTTGTCGGGTTGGTGTTCGTGGGCTGTCTCGCGCTGTGGGACAATAGAAGAGCTCTGCCTTCGTCCCGGGCGTCGTCTCACAAGTGGTGGAGCGTGCGTTGATATCCCCGTCCTCTTGCTCTACCGGTCAGCCCTGGAGCTCCGCTCTGGTCGACGGTTGTGCTCGCCAACACCAGTCATGGCACAAACCCCAACATCCACTGCTGCCACCACCTCAGCTTCGCCAGCTGGGCCTATTTGGTCCGTCACCGCACCGCAACGCGACCCTCAGGTTTTTTCTGGCCTTCGTCGCGAAGACGTGGAAGACTGGCTTGACCAGTACGACAGGGTGAGCGCTTGCAACCATCGGGACGAGTCACACAAGCTCCGCAATGTTGCCTTCTACCTGAGGCAGGTCACCCAAACTTGGTTTTTCAACCATGAGCGCGACTTCCATGATTGGCCAGTATTTACGGCGCTGCTGCGACAGATATTTGGCACATCTGCTGGGCGCCCCGAAATAGCGAAACAGAAGCTCGCTACCCGCGTCCAGGGAGCCGAGGAATCATATACCTCTTACATTGAAGACGTTCTGGCTCTCTGCCGTCTCGCTCAGATTGACATGCCCGAAGTGGAACGTATCCGCCATATCCTGAAGGGCATCAACTCCGTTGCTTTTCACGCCCTTGTTTTTGAGAACCCCACTTCCGTTAGTGACATCATCACGACTTGCCAACGACTTGCCACGATCTGCTCCTTTCGTCTTCCACGCGCCTCCTGCGACGCTCACCTTACCGACAACGACGAATTGCGAGCACTCATCCGCATCATTGTGCGAGAGGAGCTTCACGGCCATGCTCCGCCCAACACCGCCATTGCGTCTTTGCGCGCTCCTCCTCCCAATTTGCGCGACATCATTAAAGAAGAACTGGCGTCCATGCCAAGTGTCACACATGCCCGGTCCCCTGCGCCTGTTTGTGCACCTTCTTAGGCCGAGATTGCTTCGCGGCCTGCGGTACCAGTTCCATCTGCACCTGCCACCGTTGTCTGCGACCACCTGGCCTCGAAGGCAGCGAAGGCCCCCGTGCAAACATACGACTCTACCTGGCGCCCTTCCCGCCCAGTATGTTTCTACTGTGGCATACGTGGTCATATCTCTCGTTTCTGCCGCCGGCGCCAGCTTGATGAACGACGTGGCTATTCCGCCTATGAGAGAGACAATGTGCCCAGATCGGACGCCTACGTTCCAGGACCCTATATATCCTCGTCACGTCGCTCGCCCCCACCTCCGTTGTCCCAACACATGTCCCGGTCTTCTCACTCCCCCCGTCGTTGTTCCCCATCTCCGTTACGCCGTACTTCACGCCCCTGCGTCCTACCTGCCCTTCTTTCGACAACCATCCGGAAAACTACACGCTGCAGTTTTTGGAGGAAAAACTGCTTGTTTGCGAACTGTCCCAATTCCTCCTGCTCGCCCGACTAATTTACTGGCTGTTTGCGTGGAAGGTGTTTCTGTCGACGCTCTTATTGACACTGGCGCCGCCATCTCTGCTATTCATCGCGACCTATGCTTCCGTCTACGAAAAGTGCAAACTCCGTATGTTGGTCCGGTCTTATGTGGCGCCAATGACAGTCCCATTTACCCTACCGGACAGTGTACTGCCCATGTCCTCATCAACGGAATTTGCCATCATATACAGTTTACTGTGCTTTCGTCGTGTGCTCATCCGATCATCTCAGGCTGGGATTTCTTGTCAGCTGCATCTGGTGTCATTTCATGCGGACAACCACTTATACATATTACTGACACCGAGCTCTCTGACGCTGCCGATTCCTCGCCGCCCCACCTTGTCACAGCGGCAGATTTTGTTCTTCCACCCGGCGAAGCCCGTATTCTCACCATTAGATCTAGCGAAAATATCGACGGCGACGCAGTGGTTTCCCCTTCTCAGCGCTGCATTTTTCGGGGAATCGCCATCGCTTCTTGTCTAGTGCGTTTCTCCCGCAGTTGCGCCAGTCTGACCACCTACAACACGACATCAGAGCCACTTCTGCTGCCGAAGGGGTCCACTGTTGCCATGCTTATCGACGCAGCACCAGTATGTGTCGTCACTGCTTCACCTGTTTCCTTCTTCGCCGAGTGTACGCCCACGGATGGTTCACCCAGTGCTCTCAGGGCCATTGTGAGTTCAGATCTGAGCCCACCTCAGACTGATGCCTTGCTGACCATCTTAAGGAAACACCAATCTTGCTTTGACGTGTGTTCGGATGGCTTGGGTAAAACAACCGTGGCCGCTCATCACATCGAAACCGACGGATCCCGCGACATTCGTCGCCGCCCTTACCGTGTATCGTCTGCTGAACGGAAAGGTATAGAAGACCAAGTCAACGACATGCTCGCACGGAACGTTATAAGGCCTTCAGCAAGCCCTTGGTCGTCTCCTGTTGTCCTAGTTAAAAAAAGGACGGTTCGGTACGCTTTTGCGTCGATTATAGGGCACTAAACAAAATTATCCGTAAGGACGTATATCATAAGCCCCGTATTGACGATGCTTTGGATACCTTACAAGGTGCCGAATACTTTTCGAGCCTCGACTTGTGTTCTGGATATTGGCAGATCCAGATGCATGAGCCCGACAAAGAGAAGACGGTGTTTGCAACACCAAAAATATCCGTAAGGACGTATATCATAAGCCCCGTATTGACGATGCTTTGGATACCTTACAAGGTGCCGAATACTTTTCGAGCCTCGACTTGCGTTCTGGATATTGGCAGATCCAGATGCATGAGCCCGACAAAGAGAAGACGGTGTTTGCAACATCTGATGCCCTTTTCGAATTCAACGTAATGCCTTTTGGTCTTTGCAATGCGCCAGCCACATTTGAACGAATGATCGCCCAGGCAGCACGACAGCACTGGGCCAAGCATGGTCCAATGCTCGCAGAAATTGGTACTAACTTTGGCCCAATCCTGGCATTATGGCAAAGTGCAACCCGATCCAAGGTTCACCCACTGTTCGAGCCAAGATTGGCCGTACAGTTTGCCATTGTAGAATCCAATGTAGTTCAAGCATAGAGCCAGTGCACAGCCATCCTGTATCCAGTCTTTCAAGAACGTCCAGTGCTCAGCCATTCTGTATCCAACATGTTTCAAGAACATCCAGTGCTCAGCCATTCTGTATCCAATGTGTTCCAAGAATACCCAGTGCTCAGCCATTCTGTATCCAACGTGTTTCAAGAATACCCAGTGCTCAGCCATTCTGTATCCAACGTGTTTCAAGAATACCGAGTGCTTAGCCATTTTGTACCCAAGCATGGTCCAATGCTCGCAGAAATTGGTACTAACTTTGGCCCAATCCTGGCATCATGGCAAAGTGCAACCCGATCCAAGGTTCACCCACTGTTCGAGCCAAGATTGGCCGTACAGTTTGCCATTGTAGAATCCAATGTAGTTCAAGCATAGAGCCAGTGCACAGCCATCCTGTATCCAGTCTTTCAAGAACGTCCAGTGCTCAGCCATTCTGTATCCAACATGTTTCAAGAACATCCAGTGCTCAGCCATTCTGTATCCAATGTGTTCCAAGAATACCCAGTGCTCAGCCATTCTGTATCCAACGTGTTTCAAGAATACCCAGTGCTCAGCCATTCTGTATCCAACGTGTTTCAAGAATACCCAGTGCTCAGCCATTCTGTATCCAACGTGTTTCAAGAATACCGAGTGCTTAGCCATTTTGTACCCAATGAGTTTCAAGAATATCCGGTGCTCAGCCATTTTGCATCCAGTGTGTTTCAAGCATAGCCTGTACTTAGCCATTCTGTTGCTTGTATGCTAGCTTACTGCCTGTACAATTAGTAGTGAAGAAAATGTGATGGAAATAAGTGCGGGAAGGAAACTTCCTGCAGACACACGCAAAGCGTAAACGAAAATATATTTTATTAAGTATACTATTTACAGTACTATTTTACTATTTACAATACAATTCTTGAACTGATGCAGGCATCAGTAGGGGTGCTCAGCTCCAGGGGCAGCAGCATGAGGAGGGGCAGGGGCGGCAGGGGCTGCAGCAGGGGAAGGAGCAGGGGCAGCAGTAGCCGGACAGGAGGGGCCGACGGTGGACTTGCCAGGGACCTGAGGGCAAGGGTGGGGCAGGGAGAGGGCAGCAGTGGGCAGGCAATGATTCCTGCCCTGAAGGGAGGGATCATCGGGCTGCTCTGCTGCAAACGTTTCTGTGAAACGCCTCTTCCTGCCACCACCGCTGTCCACAGACCCTGGCAACCACTTAATGAAGTCGTGTGCTTGTGTCAGGTCGCCCCCCCCCCCTTTCACACAGATGACATCTGCACAGAAACATGCAAAGACCACAATTAGTACATACAGCATGCACCGTAAAGATCACCCACAATAGAGCAGGCAAACTCATTCAACAAAAGAAAACCTTCAAGAGACTTAGTGAAATAAGTTGCTAAGTCTTTAGCACACAGTTTATCTGACAGAATTTGCAACCGCAGCCAACCTTATTGAATCCGAGGTTCACAGCATGCTCAGCGGCGAAATGCAGGATACGCAAAATAATGCTGCGGATAATTAAATGCTATCGCCTTCCCCGCCATGAAAATTCTTGATCCATTTACAGGATCTTCATCCCTGTTGCCTTCGTTGGCATTCTTGTTTTTCACCCTAACATAGCGTTAACGTCATCAGTGATGATCACACGATGTCTTTACTAACCGAGACATATTCAACTGTCTCACCCGCTTATGCTAAACGTGTAAGCTGCCTGGTGTGATGCAATTCATCGGCATGCTCGTCAAGCAATTCACCTAAGCTGCCATTGGTGCTAGTGCAGAGCACACTTTCGCAATTTCTGCAAGGGCAGTGGTGACTCAGTATGTGGCTTTCATTGTAAAAAATGAAATCAGCCAACAGGGACGCCCAAATTTCTTCGTTGTAGAAGTTGACAATTTATATGAAAGACACGATTTTGGCAAGGACAACCTCTTGTTATGCAAGCCATTTCGCGGTAGAGGAGTTCGGCTGTACACACAATACTTCAACAATGCAAAAGGATGACTGAGGAAGCTTTACCTGTGACTATCCGGCATAACTTCAAATTGATGAATGCCCTCTTCCCCTTCCTGCTATGAAGGCTGTAAAGCACTTGGACGGGGTGCGCCATTACAGCCTTCATGGCGTACGATGCCACCTCGCACAGTGACTTCCCTCCTATTTGCAGGAGGTGCTTGCGCTGCAAAAGACAAAAATTGCCAGAGATGTGGAAATGAGCATTGTATGCGGCAATGTTTTCAAGTTGAAAAATCTACCCAATACTACCAGAATATAATTTATTGCCAAGTGAAGTGAATTTTTAGCTGAGTGCAAAGCAAAACATTTTTGCTGGAAGAGGTTTGTGATGCAATGCCCTTTAATTGTAAATGTGCTCTACAACACCTTAGCGTTACTGGAATAAACACAAACACGAAGTGCATCAGGTCTTGTCTGTTCTGTGCATTTCATGTTTGTGTTTCATAACCCTTAGCACAGTAACTATGTTTCATAGTAACTACCTCTCCAAGCTTTCACTATCACTTGTAAGCGCACCAACTCTACTCCCATGCAAATTCCCAATGCATAATTAGGGGATGTGACATTAGAGTGCAGGAAAGCCAGATCTACATACGTGTGGCACAAAACAGCTTAAAGGCATACCGACATGATATTTTCAGACCTTCACATTTTACGTTAAAGCGACTGACAACCAGTTTTTAAAGACGTAGTTTTGTGGTAACCAAAAGTTAACCCTCAGCAATGTTTGCACCTGCAGCTTCGCAAATTGAGAAAGCAGCCTATCATTCTGCTTCACAGGAGTGAGTGCAACTGCAGTTAACTGCCTACATTTTGGCCTTTTCAACCACTTTTGAAGATATAAAGCTGGTACAATAAGTTTGCATTGTCGTACAGACCTTCTTACATTTGTACAGCGTTTTCCCCCCAAATACACACCTACATCATGGCTGCCTGGCCCCCGTTATTATTCTGTCGATAGACTTACCAAGCCAACTCATCAAAAACAAAGGCAGTGCCACTTTCACTACAAACGAAGGCTTATCAGCATATTGTAAGGTAAAAAAAATATAACAGAAAAATGTGGACTGCATTTCAATACTAATAAGAATACCATGAAACCCATACAATAATAGAAAGCCATGTGATAGGCCTCTTATTCATGGTAAATAAGGAACAGTGTCCTGAAAGCGTAGGGAGACGTAGACACACCCCAAGTGCGGACTTTCAACTAGTAAGTTTATTGAATGAACGAGTTCATGAACAGTTGAACTGCACATACACCTGGAAGGCAGTGAACAATTTATGTCATGCACTCGTGGTTAGATCAGGTGATAATAAACAATAATGAATTAACAAAAATAAAAACCAGCGCGCTGCTCCGCTGTCAACGATTTGCGTGGTCTAAAAAGGAAATTTCTTCTAAGAAGACTATTGCAGGCTGACTAATGCAACCTGGTCCTGCTTTCTGTATTCTATAGGCCTCGCAAATTTCATGCGTCAATTGTTCTGTGAGGCGAAAAAGAATCTCGGTCCGACAGAATTCTGCAGTGCATTCTCAGTCATGGCAATGCATTGCGAAATGCTAGGCGCAAACAGTGCATTTTGGTGCTCCCTGAGGCCCACATTTACACACTGCCCCGATTGTCCCACGTACACTCGGCCACAGGTGAGAGGGATCCTGTACACGATTGCAGTGGCGCAAGGGAAACACACGTTAGTGTGCCTTACAGGGCAGACGCTACTTACTTTCTTTCTGGCTGAAAAGAACAAAACAAATCTATGCCATGCCACGATCCCCCCCCCCCCCCCTTCAACCTGTGCGAACGCTAGTGGATGTATGGCTAACGGCTTGCTTCTTGGTGCCGCATCTTTACTCTCCAAACTTTACTCTTCGCACAAGCTTTCCTTAAGACGCCAATAGCATGCTGTGTTGTGGAAAGTTCGTGCAAGAATTGAAGCATACTATGGACACTAGCGTTCGCACAGGTTGAAACAAAAAGGGGGGGGGGGCGGAGGGGATCGTGGCATGGCATAGATTTTTTTTCAGCCAGAAAGTGGGTAGCATCTGCACAGCAGTTACAAAATGTGTGGAGAAAGGTGCAAATGCAAAAAAGTCTGCCCTGTAAGGCACACTAATATGCGTGTGCCTTGCGCCACTGCAATCGTGTACAGCGACCCCCTCACCAGTGGCCGAGTGTACGTGGGACAATCAGGGCGGTGTGTAAATGTGCGCCTCAGGGAGCACCAAATTGCACTGTTTGCGCCTCGCTTTTGGCAATTCGGGTGCATTGCAGAATTCTCTCAGACCGAGAATCTTTTTCGCCACACAGACCAATTTACTCATGAAATTGGCGAGGACTATAGAATACAGAAAGCAGGACCAGGTTGCATTAGTCAGCCTACAATATTCTTCCAAGAAAGAGAAATTTCCTTTTTAGACCCCGCAAATCGTTGACAGCCGAGCAGTGTGATGTTTTTTTTTAAATTCATTCTTGTTTAGTATCACCTGATCTAACCACGAGTGCATGTCATGAATTGTTCACTGCCTTGCAAGTGCATGCACAGCTCAAGTGTTCATAAACTCGTTCATTCAATAAGTTTTCCAGTTGAAAGTCAGCACTTGTGGTGTGTCAAGTCTCCCTTCGTCTACGTTTTCAGTGCGCTGTTCCTTATTTACCATGAATCAATACCAAGTTGTTCCAGTTTGCCCTCCTCTTCAGGCCACTTATGCATCTTCATGTTTTTGCCATGTGGCGCGCCAAGGGTCATTTTTCGCAACTTTTGGGGAAGAATTAAAAATATAAATCCCCATTTAATGAGAAACACATGGCTTATTTTAACCAGTAGCATAGGTCATTTTTGCACAAACGGTTTTCTCAATTCATGTTCCGAGCAGTTGTCTGTCCCTTTACGTGAAGGTTCCGGACTCTAAAACCCCAGAAATATACTAGCAAACCCCAGAGTGCACTAAATACCTCATTTATACTAGTTTTTCTACAGCCAGGTTTCGTTTAGCTTTCTCCCTCTCATAACATCATGGCACAGAAGGCAACCACGTAAGACATCGGAAGGTTTGACACTTGCTTCGACTTGCTTGTCGAAAGGATGTTTTGGCTTCTACACAGAAGCCTTGTTCACTGACTATTATTGATTTTTATTTAGCTACAACAGGCATATGGCCAACGACTATGTCAGTGAACAAGGCTTCATGGGGAAGGCAGAACATATAACCCCTTCAACAACACTATTTTGGTCTGCATTACATTCATTGTGGGTTTAAACTGGGTGGGAAAAAGCCTGTCAAAAAGCAAAACGGATGGCAACCAAGGTGAAAAAACATTAAGCAATGCTATCACCCCTTCACGGGGGCCATGTTCTCTCTATGGCCAGCATCTGTTTTTGCCATGAATGTTCAATGCAATGGTTCGAGCTGTTCGCAATTTGACCAACTTTCCCAACCCTTGTCATTACGGCATGGAAAATGGGGCACCCCCATTACAATACCGTATTTACTCGCATAACGAACGCACTTTTTTTCCTTTGAAAATATGCGCAAGTTGGGGGGGGGGTGCGTTTATTATGCAGGGTAAAATTTTGAATGATTTGTTTTGAGTGATTTGTTTGAAAGAAAGCCGCAATTTCGTCCGCAAGGCGAACCATCGATTGCGATAGCAAATGCGCAGAGAGCTATACAAAGTAAGGATAGTAGTTCTATCGCCCGTATAAACTTCCAAAGTAATTTAACCAGCATGGTGTCAGCGCGCACAGGCAAACATGAACCAATCACACTCGATGACCGCGGACACTCACAGTCGAAATGCTGGTGTGAGGAAGCGCTGCAGCAACAGCGAGCGAAGTGACCTTCATGCCATGTATCACTTCAACGCAAACTGAGCGGCGATAACGGAGTACGCTCAAAAGTATAAGCTGCCGTCGCACCTAGACTCAGCCTCCGACGCATATCGTTTTCAAGATAGGGCACGCCCGGCCGTGCAATGTGCAGTTGCTGTGCCGCCTCCCTCCCCTCCCAACGGCGCCATGCACACGACGAAATACGGCGCGTTTCCTACCCGCTTTCTTCCCTCCAACGCGGGATAAAGCCGCGATCATTGGCGCCGACTTCAAAAATGCACCTGGAGTGTCCATATGATGCTACCGCTATAAAAGTAGGAGACACACGTACAATTCAGCGTCTGATACAATCGTACCCACTGAATGCCATATCGGACGCCGCATCGTACTGTGTCTCTCCTACTTCACGGCAGCAAGTTCAGGGTGTGTTTATTTCGCGGGAGAAAAAAATTTTGAAATTTTGACGACGAAAGTTGGGGGTGCGTTCATTATGCGAGCGTGTCCATTACATAAGTAAATAGGGTATTTCACTTATTCAATATGAAGGGCATAAATTCTCTTACATAATGTAGAATAGTGGTAGATAAAACAAAGCACAGAAAAATCAGAGTAGTGGAATAAAAAGTAACAGGGGCCACAGGGTATGTGGGTTTACATTCTTAAAGTAATTGCTAGTGCTCTAGAAAATGCTTTGAACCATTGCATGAAACTGGATAGTTTAGGAGTTTGTTTCATGGGCTTGTAGCACAAGAAAAAAAAATGTTAGTGCAATCAGGCAATTCGACAACAGGTACACTAGACTTGCTGCAAATGTGGTTTTCATTACATATCCGACTGCAATGCAATTTTCAAACTCTATTATTTAGAAAACAAAACTGTAGATTAAAATGAGGTAAATACAGTATATACAGAACATCATTGCACCCCTTTTCCTGTACTGTGTCCCACTTGTTTGCACTGCTATTTATCATTCACGATGTGCCAACTCGTCTAACAAAAAGAATTTATTCACAAGTGCTCTACATTGTGTCCTTCTATAGAAAGCTGCCACAGTTTGCATTTTATATCAGCAATAGATTTTTATTAACTTAACGATTTACTCCTGCTTCATGAATGTATCTCTACGGAGAGCTGTTGGAAATCACCGATTCAGCAAGCCACTATGGCAGCTCAGTGCCTATGGCGTTGCGGTGCTGAGCTCGAGGTGAAAGATTTGATTCCGGCAGTCAGGGTCACATTTCGATGAGGTCTCATTGCAAGAACACTAGTGTACGCTTAGATGCATGTTAAAGAAACTAAGGTCCAGTCCAAATATGTCATTAGAAACTATACAGCAGGGAACAAATTATTTCCATGAACTCTTTAGTGTGTGCGATGCAAAGTTCCTTCACATAGAACCCACACCATGTTTCATGAAACAGCACAGAACTTCCACATGTTACATAGCCTCATAATTACAAATAAAAGGGCAGTACAAACCAAGGTGGCAGCCACAGCCTCATCCCGCACGGCTGCCTCTAATTCTTTAATATTGTCGGCAGGTAGCCGAGGAAGAACTGGAGGCACCGTCGACAAGGCAGGCTGAGACACTGCACGGGTCTTGTTAAGAGGCTCAGTTTCATCCAGCCTCTCAGACACGACCCGTACTTCATGCCTCAGCTGCACCCGCAGCAGCATCGCTGAAACACAAAAATATTTACTTCACAGCAGAAGCGGTAGATTTATGGCATATTTGGTTGTTTCAGAGCACTCTGGTAAATGCAAAGTATCAGGATTTGTACAGGTCTCGGTGACAAAAATTCATAGGTATTTAAAGACTTTCAAGGGTACCTCCAGCAATAGAAGGAGAGGTGGAACCATTCTATTGTGTCCTAATGGGGAGTACCATATTTTCTGGTCTATAAGTCGCATCTTTTATAAGACTCAACCCCTCAAACCGGCAGCTTTTCCAGAAAAAAACTTTGTTGCATGCACTTCGACTTGCCACTTTAGCCTGAAGCTGTCACCTCTAGCTTCCTGGTCAGCCCAGTTGGCAGAGCGACTGCTCTGTAAATGTAACCCTGCTCCAAGTTTGCCTTCCCCTTTCACATAAGCATGAGCATAAAAAAACAAAAAACACTAGCAATTACCCGACAGCTCCGTGGTGTCCACAGCCAACTCGCATTCCGCCTTCTTGGCCCTCCTCTTTGCCTTGTCATAAGTGCCTTTGAACAAAGTAAAAATATTCAAAACAGATTATAATAGACACTAGAACGACAAGCAACCTGTTAAGCTGTGCAGGCTACATTCAACGGACAAATGTCACGAATAAGATATTTGTGACCTCTGTGAATGCCCAAAGCAAACTGCGCAGACATTGTGAACAAGCTGGCACAGCTTTGATGACGTCAAAGTATCAGTGGTACAAGTTAACATAACTCAGGAACTGTAGAATGACACTAAAGAATTAGTTTGTCATTGTTTTTATATTCTTTGCAAGTTTTCAGTTGCACCCACCGCCACCAACAGTCAATGTTATGACATATCGGAGACAGTCAAGCACCTGCAAATCTCAATAAACAATGAATCATTTATTATTACAAACCCCTTTCAATGCAAAAATGCAGATTGCATTTGGTATAACTTGGGATGGCAACATTCAAACTGGCCAAAAGGTGCAAGCCTCTTGGTGCACAGTTTTTAAAGTTAGATGTTTAACAAACTATGCAACCTTCTAAGGCAGGTTTACACCTGCAAGATATCAGCCATAAAATGACAAGAGTGCTGTTAATATTCAAGCTATTGCTAATTTTACAGATGTAGGCATTGCAAGCTAGGCGGGGAAAAATTATGCATAATAATAAACAGCGAAGGCTTGATTACTTTCCTGTATGTGCAACAATGGTGCTTGTCAACAATAATTGCAACATTTTCAACAGCTATACCAGAGTGCATCATACACAAACTTTAAAGAAAAAGGGGGGGGGGAGGCAAACGAACTGTGTTGGTCCTGACCACCGTGGTCTTAAAGGGACACTAAAGAGAAAAGTACTTCTGCATCAGTAAATTACTGTTAAGTCTACACAAACAAAACAAAGTGCATGTTCTTTGGAGTTTGGTTGAAAAAGTGCTAGTATTCATGATGCACGTCATCCAAGTAGCAAAGCAATGAGCCAACTTTTTATTTGTTCTAATTGTCAAGATGTTAATTTGGGAGATGAGCATCATAAGTGACACCAAAACAAACCGTTTCCAGTGAGGAACACATTGTGTGCTTATTTTTTCCGGCAATGAACCCCCCCACCCCATGAAACTTGAAAAAGATCATGTGCATGGAATTGCAGGGCCCTGAAACTGTCTTAGTGGGTAAGCAAGCTGGCCCTGTCATTGACAATAACATAAATATTCTTTACACAATGCACCAACAGCTCCCCAACAGCTCCTCGGAACTGGTTTTGGCACGTAAAACCCCAGAAAGGACAGTTAACTTTCCCCGCTGAGACTGTTGGATGGCACAGCAACCTTTTGCACACGAGTGCATTGACGCATGGCAGTTTTCATACTTGCAGGCTTCTCTCCACGAGAAAAAAAACATGATGTGGACCTTGCTAGAAGCATGTCACTCTAATATATCATACAACTTCCTGATCAACACCCTAACAGATAGATGACTAAATTAAAAGCGTTAGCTATAACTAATTAGGTGCCAAGGGCTAATAAATTACTGGCCATTTCTCAACTGGACTCTGAATAACATGCACTTGGTTTTATTTGTGTAAAATTATCTGTGTATTTTTAAAGCTTGTTACATAACAGCTGGGACACTATACCATCAGGGTTTTTTTGTTACAGAGGGTAGTGGTCACAGGTACAAGGATTAGGTACAACACAATGTCATTCCTACTTATCCAATGTTAGCTGTTGCAATAATACGAGAAAAAAGAACCGTATTAATACGACACAATATTAGGTCAAAACAAAAGGAAAGCGTGGTACAGTAATTGGTACATTTAGCATATGAGCACTTAATACAGCCATGAGACAGTGAAAGGGCTGCAACAATACATTGCAGTTACTGCCCTCATAAACTCATAATCTTGAACTTAAACTGTTTGAATGAGATGACAATACTACTCTTTTGATTTACTTGGTATATACGAGTTCAAGGTACAAGTTCAACAGTCAGTTAAGACAGCCGAGCATAAGGTTAGCCGTGATATGTACGTCAAACTTCTACAGGGTGCTGAATAATTTCGCTGCACCTGTTCGAAAAAAGGTTTTGCACTCATCACTGCACTGTTCTTGCTCAAATTTTGCAGAACGATCACATTTTGGGGTCGCCTTCGTTGAGTATGACACTTACCACAGTTAATTGCCTGGTGCTTTTAGAAAAAAAAGTGAGAATCTGCCTTCACTTGTGGGGATGTGACCTGCTGCAACTGAGAGCACTAGCATAAACTTGTGTCGCTGCCTGCTGCAGCTGTAGAAAGCAGCTGGTCAGGGAGGTTTGCCACATGTTCCAGGAGCAGGCAACATGCGGCAAACCTCCCTGACCAGCTACTTAACGAAACTTAACACCCATGAATTTTGTATATGTAATGAAATTTCAGTCTCACGAAGAACAAAAATCGTCTGTGTGGAAACGCGACTGTCACGAATAAGCAATTGGTGCAAAAGTTAGGTGCAGAACTATTACTACTGACGTAAACCACCTCATGACTTGCCGAGAAGCGTGTTGACTGCTGCACATTATCTCATAATTTCTGCCTAAGGAAGCTGGCATGACATCAGAATCGCCGCGCGTATAAGGAGCCATTCTGCGCCTAGTCTCCGCGTCTAGTACGGGGCACGCTGCAATTGAGAAGTTTTTTTCTATGCACCGAATCTGTTTTAGAGGTTTTGCTAAAGATCCACGTGTGCCACAAGCGCTCCGCTATTTACATGCGCCGTTTGATTCATGTGGTCGATCCACTGCATAAGGCTGGAGCTTTCTGTGCAAGCATGCGAAATCGGCGGTTTCATTAGAGCATGTATCCTTTTGCACGAGGTACAATTAAGCTCGTCTCCCATGGAGAGCAAAGCTAGCGGAAGGCGGTGAAAGTTTAGGCTAAGTTGTGAACAACACGTGGCTGAAGCGAAGTGTTACATGATCTCATATTGTGGCACTAACACGCACCACTCGTACTGGACGAACAGGGAGCCATTAGGCCACGCCGAGCACTAAAGAAGTCTCTTAGATTATTTTTCAGGTGCTTTAATGTTCGCATAGAATCCACATGGCTTTGTTTGGCACCACCGCAGCAGTGACGTCGGAATTTCTCGCGAAAACGGCTAATTTATTTCCTGGCCGGCACGGTTGCGTGTAGACTCCGCTGCCCTAAACGATGCAGGAGATGAAGTGCTTGTGGCCGGGTAACACGCGCATAGATCCCCGACAGACCTCATTCAAGATCTATAGTGTAGCTATATCGCGCAAGTCGTGCATGAAATCTACGCCCAGCGTCTTTCTGTGCATCAAAAAAAGCGGTCTAGTCAATGCCATTCCGGAGTATATAACATGCGCGCATGATTGAACTCATCTCGAGCGCACGTAGTACGCGACCGATCGGCCTAGCCACACGTGCGCTCGCTGCATATTTGGCACGCGCCATTAACTACGCAAATACTCGCACACGACGTTGACCCGTAGATGAGAATGCACATAAGGTACAATCACGACAAGAAAACTCTCGTATTAAAAAATGCATACTTACGCACACGTTGACTTCAGTCTCCTCGGTTACCACGTTGCGCACAAGGCAAGGCTGTCGTCGATGGCGATGGCGATGGTGCAAATTCCGGGACGAAAGGAGAGAGAGGAAATCGAGGAACCGACGCTCTCTTTTTCTTTCTCTTTTTTGAGTGACCTCTCGAATCGCCAGTGCAAAAGTACATTATTATTTCATTAATTACGGCGGATGATACGCAATAAAAACAAGCATACCGGGAAGCGCGTTCAAGTCGCGTGGGTCGCACCAGAATCATTGAATGACAAAAACGAAAAAAATGTATATTAATGTTTGTATTAATTCGATCCGCAATCCGGCTTTCCGTGGCTGTAGAGTGTACTAGTGGCTGCTTCGCTACGGTTTGCAGGTGGTGTAGGTGAATCGAACGTAGCTTTGACACGTTCTATTCACCTGTATTAACAGCTCATTCGTTTCAGCGGTGCAGCAATGGCGCCTTTGAACACCCTATGAGAAATCCGCCGTTCGTTTCAAAATATACAGGAAAGGTGCAGGGCTGGTTCGCGATTTTGCTGCGCCCTTTCTACTGTCGGTGCCGACTTTGTGCAGTCGTGCAGGTACAGTGTCCTAGAATGTACACATACCTTATATTCTAATAGACTGTGGTACAGGTGCGAAGCAGCAGCGCAGCAGACGACACAGCACACATGCACAAGCGCCGTTAAAACCCAGCTTACGGCTATCTGCCGTGTCTAGGCAAGCGCGGGTATATTAACGTCTCCGAAGCCGATTACACCAGCAGCTCAAGACCTATTTAACGCAAGCCGTGCACATTGGTCGGACAAAACACACACCTGCACCGGGTCAGCACTTCGGCATTTGTTTCGTGTGCCGCGCTTTTCGTGAATCGGTGCGCGAACTGGTTCACAGTGGTGCAGGCGAATCGAACGGGCCTTTAAAAAATCCGTTCGCTTCATGGAAGAACGGAAAAAAATGTCGCAGTTTCGCCCGAAAGGCGAAGCATCAATGGCGATAGCGAATTAGCAGAGAGCTATTCGGAGTAGGGATAGTAGCTTTATCGGCTGCATAAAGTTGGACACATTCACTACTAACTGAATTAACAAGCGTGGTGTCAGCGCGCACAAGCACACATGAATAATCACACTCGATGACCGCAGACAACCACTGTCAAAACGCTGGCAGCAAGCGCAGCTGCCGCAGCGAGCGAGCGAAGGTTCGTGCGGTTTATCGCTTCAAGGGAAAACTGAGCGGCCGAATGCACAGCATACAAAGGTCAGAGCCGTTTGGAGGTCGCTTGCAAGATACGGTGCGCGCGACAACACCGGCAGCCCGTACCGGCGCAAACATAATAAAGAACCAAGCGCAAGCGCAAAGTACATGAACGCATTTGTTGGCAGAGTAGAAGCCACCTCCCCCCCCCCCTCCCTTCCGCGCTTCCTTCCCGCTTTGCTCCTTTCGCGTGGAAGATTGCGTCGCCAGTTCCCCTTGCGCCCGGTTGCAAGATTTTATCGCCCTTGGACTTTATACGGAACCTCACGCCGACGACGGCAGAAATCTGCTTGAAGTGTCCATATAATTGCTATCGCAATAAAAACTTCCTTCATGGAGGAAGAAATTTTTCTTCCTCCAGGAAAAAATTTTCTTCCTCCATGGTTCGATTCAATTCGGCTCATGCGTTGGCAGGTCGGCTGCTCCTTGCTGTGACTGACTGCCCCACTGCACTGCTGCTGTCCACGCTTTCGCCTCGCCGTCGTCTTGCGTTTTTCGGCACGGGCTACAGCATTGCGGTTTCGGCATCTGACTCATCCCTCTCGCTCATCATGCCCTCCAAGTGGAGGAAATGTCGAGTCGTAAGAAAGGAATACAACAAGATAATGAATGAGCTAGGACTCGCGCAGCTTGTTGGCCTTCCTTGTCCAACGACGAAGCTGCAAGCTTCACCTCTGCCGACAGTTCTCGTGTAGAGCGACTTTCGCCTCCGAAGCCGGGAACCAGCAGACAATCGTGAAGTTCAATTTCCATGGATGACGGTGGTGAGCCTCCGTTCAAACGGTTGAACGAGCGTTCGAGAAGTGAAGCCTTTGTTGACGACGTCTGTAGACAAGAAGCTCCTTTTGTAGAATGCCAATCAGATAGTGCGGGTACGTCCTCATGTGAGCACAGCGACTGATAGCAGCTCAAGTGACAAAGGAGGTCCCCAAGGTAGCGATTCAAGTGATGAGTCTGATGACTTTCTCGCTTCAGACAGCTTCACTGGGCCAGATGAGGGAATAGCCTTCACTTGTAGTCTAACGCTCTCTCATGTACTTTCCGAACAACTGTCTGCAAGTGAAGAGCTTGCTGTAATTGCTTCCAAACATAATATGACGCATGCATGCATTAACGATGTCCTCGATTTCTGCCGGCGAAGAGGCATCTCTGACCTTCCAAAAGATGCTAGGACAGTTTTGAAAACTGAGCGCAAAGCTCAGGTGGAGCAAAATGGTTCATTTGTGCACTTTGGCCTTGCAGAAGGAATTCGTCAAGTGTTGCAGCCGGGGCAAGTAGTTCCAAGTGAACTGAAGCTACAAGGCAACATTGACGGAGTCCCTCTTTACAAAAGTAGCCAGCTTGCCTTTTGGTCCATTTTGTGCCGCATAAAAATGTGGAGGCATCACCGCCATTTCTTGTCAGTGTGTACTGTGGTGCAGGGAAGACGCTATGTCTGCAGGATTACCTAGAGCCATATGTGCAAGAAGTCTCCGACCTAACCTCTGAGGGGTTAAGCATAGGAGGTGCTCATGTTCGGGTGAGCATTGGAGCCATGGTTTGCGATGCTCCTGCAAGGAGCTACGTCAAATGTATTGTTGGCCACACTGGCTATTATGCGTGCGAGCGATGCAACCAAAAAGGGCAGCACATTGAAAACAGGGTGACATTTCCCAAAGTTCATGCAGCAGCACGATTGCATCATTTCGGTCTCAAGAGAACAAGCGCCACCATTCTGGTGTTTTCCAGTGATAAGTGCCCTGTTTGTGCTAGCTTAATATATTCTCAAAACTGACTCAAATATATTCTCAATTCATTTCTGTAATTGGCATGCTTTAAATAGAGCTGCTTTGTTTTAGAACAGATCCCATTCTGTGCAATCCCATTCTGTACGAATTAAAGCGTTGGAATGCATACAGTCTAGTGCTGCAAGGTATGTCCTGGGGCGGTACAATCGGTTTGATAGTGCAACGGAATGAAAAAGAAATCTAGGATGGACTCCTCTAAGCAAACGCCGCAAAAATCTTCGCCTCAAGCTTTTTTTACGCTATATATAATAATCAAACTGGAATCAAGGCCTCGTCATATCTGCGTCCTCCATATTACTTGTCCACCCGAAGAGACCATGTGGTCAAGGTTCGGGAGTATGCCCCCAGGACTAACCTTTTTAAGTTTTCTTTCTTTCCGAGGACCATATCGGAGTGGAATTTGTTACCGGCTGAGGCTGTGAGCCAAAACTCTGTCGATTTGTTTTATTCTGTATTATGCCCCTCGCAATAATGCCAATGGCGCTGCGAGTTTTGTTTGAATAAAAGAAAAAAAAAGAACCAGCATAAAATCCAGGAGGACAGAAGCAAAACAAGTGACAGAACAAGAGTTAGACTTGGAGATATTAGTTTATCTTCACAATGCCCAACATGGCATTTTTGACACACAAGAGTTCGGTAGCTCAAAATGCTGATGTAAGGGTGGGAAAGTTTGCGAAATTCACGCTAGTGTCTTCGACACACTGAACCATAGCTTAAATTGCAGGTAGCTCAGATAGTCAATTTATAATTAATTACTAAGTTATAAAGACTTTTTTTCAGGTGGGGGGAGGATACAAATGTACTTTCTAGGTGACAAAGTTTAAGTTGTTTTTTAATCTTTTTTTATTATTTGTTTGTTTTTTGTTTTGTTTTAGCAAAATGGGTTTTAGGCTTTCTGGGGTTATTCAAAAAGATATATCGCAACTAAATGTTTTGTATGTGAGTGATCCCTGCAGCCACATCTCACCTTAACAAGGTTCATAGGTTATTCTAAATGTCTGCGTTCTTTATCAGTGAGAAAAACAGATGTCATGCTTGCATGTCAGGAGCTGTGTTTCTTAATTAGTACATTTCCAGAAGCTCACTTTCAAGAGTTGTACATGCCTTTCCCATCTCATGCACATCATAAAAACTGGAGGTATAGCTGCATTCACAACAATGAAAGAATAAATGGCCACCTGTGTACCCATGGGCAGCAAAAGCAACGTTCACGCATTCTATCATTGATGCGCTGATCAATGAATGTAAACCCTGCCACATGTAGAAGGGCTCTGCAAATTATTTCTGTGGCATGTGAACTCTGTGGCATATTTTGTCATGTAGCCACCCTTGAATTGGTTTGCAATATGGCTACAGAAGCCATCAAGCTTGCTGTGTGCTGAAAACCGTCGATTCACATTGGGCCCCTTCTCTACTTTCTTGTGCAAAAATGCACAAATATTAGATTATTTCGTTGTTTATTCTTCTCTGTTGTGATCACCTTGACGTGCATATTGCTGCCCATCTCATTTTTTTTCACAGTCACTGTGCCACCACATCAGTGGCACTACTGAAATGCCCATCAGCTTCCAGGCAACAAATTCCTTGCTGACAGCTCTATTCATTTGAGTGAATGCAGCACTCTTTCAAGACATTAATAACAACATGCCTAATGCTTGAAAATGAGCTGCAGTGAGGTGCAGCAATGTAGTTCTGCCTAGATTGCAACATATTTGGGGCTAAGCCTGACAGTGACTACATAATAGAGCAGGTTGGTCATCATTCAGCACCTTGCCTATCTAAGCCTCAGATCTTAATGGCAGCAGCCCTTGCTGCTTCCACACATGTGAAAAGCTAGCGTGAACACAGTACATAAATCTGCATCTATGCATGCAGCATGCACATTGTCACTGGAGCAGCCTTTTGGTGTGCATTAGCACAATGGAAGCACCACATTAATCCACACTCAATTTTACATTATCTCAAGCTGTGCCATGGAAGATGAGAGATGGCACAATTACTGTATCTGTGATGCGTCATGGCATGTCCTTATAGTTGTCATGCACATGTCATCTTCGACATGATGCCCCTTATGAATGAAGCAACAGCTTAACCACTGCCTTTCAGTATACGTAGCATAGGGACACTAAGAGCGAAACTAAGTCATCTTAGACTGACTTAGGTTGACTTTACTGCAGAATATAAAGGCCAAATGGTTTTTTTTTCTTTTTTAATGTCGTATTGTGCATCAATGTGGTAGTATGAAAGATTTCAGTGTGTTCCCTCATATTCAGGATGTGTTAAGACAGGGAAGTACTTAAAAGTTCTAAGGTTATTTTTTTTCGCTTCTTTAGAATGAAGTCATTCTTGACCAGATAAACAGTAGACCCGAGTAGGTCTTGTCAACATTCAGACATCACCGTGAGCCTGGTGCGATCGAACTTCACCGCAAGCACTACACTCGTCTTCCAATTTGTTTCTTCTCGGACTTGCCAAGCTGCCTCTTTTGTTAACAGGGTCCGTTTTGCTATTGCAGTGCATAATTTACGAATACAGCCTAACTGGTAGTCCCCTTTAGCACACCTATAATGTAAAGTGTAAAATTGCTGTTACAGTTGAGCCTTATCCGAGGTGAGTACATGTTATGAAAACAGACACCAGAAACATGAGAATTTTCCTGTGTGCATTGGCATGGGAGAAATGACGATTTGGTTAGAGTGAATGCAATAGCCACTTAATTGGGCTTGCATTTCTTAGGTCTAGTTACAATCACTACCACAAAGTGTATATTAATTGCAAACACCTACTGCACTTCCTTCAAGCACTGGTAGCAGGATTCTCACACATAACTTCTACACTGTAAACATTTTAGAATGTATACATAAGTAGGAACAGCTAATGGTTTGGTGTGGTAATAAACATATGATGAAACAGCACTGAAGACAAACACAAAAGAAGAACAGATATGCAGTGACTATAAACTAAGTTTATTTGAAATGTGTGTGCCATTTCATCAGGTTACCACACGAACTTTCCAGTTGTCATTAGTTTTGCAGATTTTAAGCTGTTTGCAGTGCTAAGATGAACACACACAAAGAAACAACAGCTTTTTAATAAACTGTAGTTCACATAAAAGGGCATTTACAAGCCTATTGGTGCATATGAACATGATTTAAGAACCTCCCCCCCCCCCAAAAAAAAAAAGCCGACATGGCACGAAAGAAAGAGTAGACAAGGGACAAGCGTTTTGAGGGTTCAGAGTTGTGTACTACCTATGTGTCAATGGTGCAACCTTCATGAAGAGGCCTTGTGACATATAATTGCCATGGAAGTTTACATTCCTTTTCTGTATGACTACACCTGACCAAACTATCGAAATCCTACCAGCAGTGGCCTTTACATTATGTAAGAATGTGGGCAAAATGCAAAATAATGG